>NC_053027.1:122107379-122121325 GCF_003073215.2 Triticum urartu
GACCTGATTTGTCCGAAATGACCCTGGGTCACTAAGGAACTGACACGTGTCCCAACGGTCAGATTTCAAATTCACACGGCAACTTTACTTGGGCTAGAAGCAAAGCTGACTTGTCCGACTCTGGACAAGATTCGCTCTCATAGTCTTCACTCAAAGACATAGGTTTTTGGTTTAGGCATCACTTTAGTCATTCTGACTGGTTCTCTTGGACCCCACTTAACAGTACGGTGGTTCCTATGACTCAACACAAAAAGAAAAAGAACTACGAAAGATCTAAGTCTTCGAGCTCCATAGGCTTCATATCGTGTCTTCTCTTGTCATAGTCTTCAATGTGAATATCTTCATATACCACCTTTGACTTCAATGTCTTCATACATTTTTAGGTGTCATCTCTGGTAGTAAAACCGAATCAATGAGGGACTTCTACCTGTGTTATCCTGCAATTCTCACAAACACATTAGTCCCTCAACTAGGTTTGTCGTCAATACTCCAAAACCAACTAGGGGTGGCACTAGATGCACTTACAATCTCCCCCTTTTTGGTGATTGATGACAAACTAGTTGAAGTTTTCAACGGGGAATATAATCTGTGAAATTGTAAAGAATAAGGAATTGTCTTCATAAGTTGCAAGGGCTCCCCCTGAAGATGTGCATATGAGTTAATTTTGCTTTTGGAATGCAAATGCACATGGCAGGTTGTGCTTGTGGAGATCCACTTCAACTTATGATGACAATCCACTTTGCATGTGAAAGTATATGAAGATAATGACATGCATAATGGAAAATGGACGTCTGCAGAATGAGCTAAGTGCGGAATTTATCGTCGCACATGCAGAATTTATCTTCGCAAAACAAGGTGGCAAAAAAGTAGCAGACGACCATCTAGTTTAAGTGTTACAACTCATAAGAACCAAATGTAGCAAAAACAAGAGTTGTAAGCATGAAGCAAAATATAGAGCACCCGCCCATATGGACCCGCTTGAAGACTATCAATCTCATATGCTTCTCCCCCTTTTGTCAGTAATGACCAAAAAGGTTTGAAGACATAGAGCCTCTACTCGTTCCCATGAGGAGTAGGTGAAGTAGCAGGGTTGTTGGTGTTGTTTGGTGGTGCAGAAGAGCTTGGAGGTGCCGAAGGAGGTGGCGATGAAGTAGCATCGTCTTCTTCCTCAATAATTCTGGTAGTCACGGTGGCAGCAGAGGAAGAGAACTCAGAGTCTTCAAGTGATGGAGTTCCTAGCAGCACAGCCCTTCGAGGAGGTGTGGAGTCAAACTTGAATCTCTCAGTGAATCCATCCTCTTGAAGATCAGCTTCAGAACAGATCATCGTGAGCCCTTTCCATGTGCGGCGACAGGTTTCATGGGCAACGAAAGCATTCTTGGTGGCAAGATTTCGAGTGCGATTAACATCCACCAAGAGGCTTTTCATCTGATGCTTCAGCCAGTCATGATGCCTATCCTGTTTCTGATGTAGAGCCACAAGAAGCTCTCGGTCGTTGAGAACACGAGTGCGCTTCTTGGGTCTTGGAGCAGTGGCACTGTCAGTGGCTTCAGTGGAAGCAGGGTGTGGTGCACGTGTAGTGCCAGCCAAAGGATACACCCGAGAAACTGCTTCAACGCCTTCAACGTTCTGAGTAAAACTCTGATGTTCTGCATTCTGAAGACTTAGAGGTTGCTTGGCAGGCTCAGAATATATGGCTTCAGTAGACATGTCCGCGTCAGGCAAGAAGATCCGATGGTTGCGGGCTGAGGGCTGATACGAGATGGCGGAGTGTAGCTTGATCAACCGCATGACCCAAGGGGCGTAGAACTTCAAACCAAACACATCAATGCCTGATGCAGCAAGTTGGCGTATGAAGAAGTCCTGTGCATTGAAGCATTTGCCATGAAGTATATAGAAGACCAAAGTCTTCATTGCACCCTGAAGCTTGGCATTTGGAGAGTGCCCTTTGATAGGCCAGAGAGTTTGCGTGATGATGTGATAGATGGTTCTGTGCAGGTACTCAAGGTCTTCAACGAAGAACTCTGTGGGATAAGCATCATCTTGTGGCAATGGCTTCATCATGCTGAGCATTTGACTCATATTAGGTTCTGGCCGCTGAAAGATGCTCTCAATAGCTTCAGCATGCAGCTGACAGCCTTACTCGAAGAGATCGCCAGGAGTGGGCAAGCCAGTGAGGTCAATGATGTCAAATGCATTGGCTTCGTGATGAACGTTGCCAGTCATCCACTCCAGGACCCAAGTCTTCGGATCTCTGCTATACCCTTTGATGTGAAGTGTGGCATAGAATTTTAGCAGCAGCTCTTCATTCCAATGCTCTTCATCAGTAACAAACTGCAGCAGACCCACTTGCTTGAAGCAATCCAACGCTTCTTCTAGACAGGGCAGACCAGCTATAGCTTCAACGTCAAGGCGCTTGTGTGGGAAGATGCGACCTTGGTTGTAAAGAATGCAAGAGTAATAGCTTCGCTGAGGATAGTTCCAGAACCGATCAGATGATATCCTTTCCCTTGAGTAGGGGTTCCTGGAGCTATTGAAGAATGTGTTGTCTGCCCTGAAGCCATTGATGTTGAAGGAGCCAGGTGCTGATGAAGGACCTGGAAACCTTGGCAGTCTTAGGATTGGCTTCTGGACCTGAGGCCTGTGCTCAACATGATAGTTGAATTGGGGACCGGCAGCAGACTCAGGAACAGAAGTGGCGGGATCAGTGGCTTCGCTGTCTTCTGAAGCTTTTGCTGGGGAGGGCTCCACATTAGCTTCATTGGTGGTTGTGGCAGCCTCACGATTTTCATCCTCCACTTGACTAGCTGGAGGGTCGGTCACAAGCACATTCTCCTGGAGAACTGCTTCTTGGTGGGACAGGGGAGTGGGATCTTGTGGGACTCCTTCTTCTTCTGCGACTGATGCAGCCGGAATGTCTTCAGCAGAGACTTGAGGCCTTGGACCTTTGTGGAGCTTGCGGAACGCAGACGACGCCTGTGGAGTTGGAGTGGGCTGGGCCTCATAGTCTTCTTACTCTTGTGGGAGATCTGCCCATGAAGCATCCTGTGCAATTGGCTCAGTGGACGACCAATGCTGATGAGTTTGCTGTTTTCAAACTGAGGAAGGACTGCATCATCTTCTACATTGTCATGATGACCAATGTCTTCAGCAGCGATGGGATCAGCTGCTGAAATGTCTTCAACTTCAGGAGCCTCTGTGGAAGCAGGCTCATGAAGTGTCAATTGACGTTCTGCGTCAGGATGAACCATAGAAATGGGTTCAACTATCAAGGGCTCTGTGGGAGCAGCCCGAGCTTTCTTGGTCTTTCTCTTTTTCTTGGTGGGGGCAGTAGGAGAGGCTTCAGAGTGTTTCCTCTTCCTCGCTTCAGCCTCAGCAGTTCTTGTCTTCTTGAGATCTGAAGCTATTGACTGGCTTTTTGGCTTCGAGCCAGTCAGTCTAGTTGGGAAGACAATCGGAACTGCTTCTTGCCGTGGTGCATCAGGTTCAGCCGTAGCAGGCTTCTTCTTATTCTTTGCGGCCATCCTGGGGTCGATGCCAGGGCGCCCAAGTGCCTTGCGCTTCTCAGCCTCATTATAGGCTTGCACACATCTGTCAGCCAGAGTCTTCATGCGCTCACGTGAACCCTGAGCTTCTGCACGCTTCTTCACAAAGGCTTCCTTGAGCTCATGCATCATTGTCTTGAAGTTCTTCACTTCTTGCACGCTGAGCTTGGCCATATGCTTCTTGAACTGAGCCTTTTCATAGTCAATCTTCTGCTCCAGTTCAACAATGCGCTGGGCAATAGCAAGTTCTGAAGCAATGGCGCCTTGGAAGGCGACACTGAGGCCAATGGGTAGCTGCAGATCTTCAAAGCTGATGTTTGGCGTGTCAAACCACTCGTCAATGAAGTTGTGGATGATGGTGACATCAAAGAGAGGCAAATCATTGAAGATTTCTGCTTCTTCTTTGCTCTTGATGAGTTGCTCAAGAGCGTCATCTGCAAGATCTTCATCACTTGACAGATCAATGTCGTCGTTGCGCAGAATGGCAGCAGCTGTTAGCTCTTTGCCAGTGTGAGATAGAGGCATCTTGGCCTTCTGGGGCTTGGAGACGCGTGATAAGTCTTCAGACTGCACACTGTCTTCAGGAGGTGCAGTTGCCAATGGCTTCGCCCTTGAGATTTTTGGTGAAGGGGCCGGCTTTGAAGCTTTTGGCTTCTTCAACTGCTTTGGCTTCGGCACTGCAGGAGTGTCATCAGACTCAGTGTCAGCTGCAGGCTCATTCACTGCAGTCCCTTGAACCAAGATGTAGGTGATGAGGCCTTCAAGGTTGGCGAAAGGACCGATGACATTGGGTTCTGCATGTTGTGTGCCATCTGCCCTTGGAGATGAGGGACCAGGGTTGAAATCTAACCCAAAAGTCTTCTTCTTCTGCTTTGCAGAGTTTTGAGCAAACTGGAAGTTGCGCTTGAACAGATTGTCGTCACGACACCATAACAGTGACGACGAGTGTGCATCAGCAGGCTGTGGTCCACGGACCATGCATGGATAGAAGCCTTGAGCAATGGCTTCATCTCTGGACCTGGGTAGAAGATTCTTGAATTGGATGTCTCCCCACGGTCTCTTGATGGCGTTTTTCTCAGCATACTCCTGGGTCACAAATCTGTATTTGAACCATTGTTCTGCCCAATATCTTCGAATCCATTGGATTCGGGTCTTGCGCTGACTGTAATCCTCTTCAGGATCTGTCTTGTACATTTCTGAGAGTTCATCTGGCAGATCTCTGGAGGTCTCACCACGACGCTTTCTGCCACCCTTCCTTGCTGCCTTCTCTGAAGCCATAAACTTTAACTTGAAAGGCTTCAAGACGTTCAAAGGCTTCAAAGGTTTTCGTTTGCTGGACCAACAGGAACTGGCTTCGGGAGAATTTATGTGATGCTGTAAGAATTCTGCAAATGAATGCAGACTATGAGAACCAAAGGATTCTCCCACGGACATGTACCTGTGACAGCATTAAGGTGCGAGGGAAGGGGAAGAGGTCATATGCATTCTCAGAAGATTTGTGAAGATAAATCAGTTTAGAAGACATTGACCTCATCGTGCGAAGACATTCACTCATAGATAAGAAGTTGGTTCCAGATTTGTACGAATCCACAGATCAGTACAAGTGAGGAATCTAACTACTTTGTGAAGCACAAGTGAATATACTAGGCATGTTATGAGATGCAGTATGAGAGAGATCTAGCTTGTGTGAATAGAAACTGCTTGTGGTAGAAAGTGACAAATCCATAGGATCAACGGTGCTGTAAAAAGGGAGTTTTATTTACCACACTGAGAACTGCTAGACGGAGTGTAAGATGAGGCCGAGCAGTTCGATCTTCCGTGCCCTAACTTGGCGACGGAGGACACCTACGGCGACGGCGGAGAGGACGATGTCCGCGGTCGGCGTGAAGACGGCGTCGGAGAGGTTGCGGCAGCGAAGCGCTTCGTCGCCGGCGTCGTCGAGGGCTAGTGGTGGCGCTAGGGTTCATGCGAGGGTGGAAGAAGAGATAATGACCGCTGTGAGTGTGTATTTATAGGTACAGGGGCGACACTGTGCTATTACTCAGGTGCCCCTGGCGATTCGCATCTGAGGAACACGTGGCCATTATGCGGAATTTTGGGGTTTGTTCCACGTCCCACGCACGCCTGGATTGTCGGGTGGTCGTTTCTACTTCTCCGGATTTCATGTGGAGGAATGAGCATTGAAAACGGACTTAATGGTTGTCTCTGTATCTTCTGCTGACAAGGACGCAGAGAAGATATTCGACAGTTTCAATAGAATGCATATGACTTGGAGAGATAGAGTTTGAGATAGAAAGCATAGAGAGGTTAGGGTCCGATCACATTCACTTAGTTCAAAAGATTCAACACGAAGACATAGCTATAAGTGAATGCTCTAGAGGACAGAACACTAGCATATATATATATATATATATGTCTATAATCAACATAGTGAAGATAATCATGAAAATATGTTGAGATTGAAGCCAAACCAAATGTGAAGACTTTGCAAGGTAACGCCATGAGTGAAACACTTCAAAATAGAACGTTTGGTGGTGGCGTTACCCACCGTATAGGAAGTATTAGACCCAGACACGGCGCACAATTATCGTGGCGCTCCGAAGTCAAATTCCACATTAATGTATTCACACTTAGAATGTATGTCTTCATTGATTGAAGATATACCTTACTTCGTGTGTTGCACATCTAAGTCATCAATATGCATAAGGGTTAGGATGTGTGCCTGATCACAGGACATTTGAGGATTCCAGGATATTTAGCTCACACCGTAACTTGCAAAACCTCTTCTCATCCAAGGGCTTGGTGAAGATATCTGCCAATTGCTCTTCAGTGTTGACGTGTATGATATCAATGTCTTCCTTCACAACATGATCTCTGAGAAAGTGATGACGAATTTCAATGTGCTTTGTCTTCGAGTGCTGAACTGGGTTGTTGGCAATCTTGATAGCGCTTTCGTTGTCGTAGTAAAGTGGCACTTGCTTCAGATGAATGCCATAGTCCTTGAGTGTTTGCTTCATCCATAGAAGCTGAGCGCAGCAAGATCCAGCAGCAATGTATTCAGATTCAGCAGTGGAGAGAGATACACAGTTCTGCTTCTTTGAAGACCAGCATACAAGTGATCGTCCCAGAAAGTGATATGTGCCTGATGTAGACTTGCGATCAACTTTGTCACCAGCATAATCAGCATCCGAGAATCCAACCAGATCAAACTCTGAGCCCTTTGGATACCATAATCCTAGAGTTGGGGTGTGAGCCAAATATCGAAGAATTCGCTTCATAGCTAAGTGATGCGACTCCTTTGGTGCTGCTTGAAATCGAGCACACATGCAAACACTAAGCATAATATCTGGCCTAGATGCACATAGATAAAGTAAAGAACCAATCATGGAGCGGTATACCTTTTGATCGAACTCTTTACCGTTGTCGTCAGGACCCAGATGATGTTTGGCTGGCATTGGTGTTGTGAGGCCTTTGCAGTCTTGCATACCGAACTTCTTTAGGCAATCTTTGAGATATTTCTCTTAAGATATGAAGATGCCATTGCATTGTTGTCGTATTTGAAGACCAAGGAAGAACTTCAGCTCCCCCATCATGGACATCTGATATTGCTCTTGCATCATATATCCAAACTCTTCACTGTACTTCTGATTGGTGCAGCCGAAGATAATGTCATGCACATATATTTGGCACACAAACAGTTCACCATCATGCACATAGCTATAAGTGAAAAGAGTGGGATCTAGGGAACCAGGTATGAAGCCTTTGCTCTTCAGGAAGTATTTGAGTGTGTCATACCAGGCCCGAGGGGCTTGTTTGGGGCCATACAGTGCCTTGTTGAGCTTGTATACCATGTCAGGATGTTTTGGATTTTCAAAGCCAGGTGGTTGTGCAACATACACTTCTTCTTCAATCTTGCCATTGAGAAAGGCACTCTTCACATCCATTTGATATAGAAGTATGTTATGATGATTTGCATAGGCCAGCAGTATGCGTATGGCTTCAAGTCTAGCCACAGGAGCAAATGTTTCATCGAAGTCAATGCCTTCCACTTGAGTATATCCTTGAGCAACGAGACGAGCTTTGTTTCTGACAACTTGACCATGATCATCTTGCTTGTTGCGGTATATCCATTTGGTGCCTATTATATTGTGCTTCCATGAATCAGGACGCTTAACCAGTTCCCATACATTATTCAGCTCAAACCGTTGAAGCTCTTCTTGCATAGCTTGAATCCATTCAGGTTCCATGAAGGCTTCTTCAACTTTCTTGGGTTCTGATATTGAGACGAATGCGAAGTGCCCACAGAAATTTGCTAGCTGAGTTGCCCTTGAACGAGTGAGTGGACCAGGTGCATTGATGCTATCAACTATTCTTTCAATCTGCACTTCATTGGCAACGCGAGGATGTACAGGGCGAAGACTTTGCTCTTGCTGTTCATTGTCGTTGTTGGAAGGAATGTCTTCAGGCTGAGCATTGTCTTCATGTTGATCAGGTGCTGAAATGATAAGTTCTTCTTCAGGATGAGCTTCAGAAGGTATAATTTCTCCAGTTCCCATTAGCTTGATTGATTCACTGGATGGAACTTCATCTAACACATTTGGCAGCTGCTCTCTTTGTGAACCGTTGGTCTCATCGAACCGCACATCCACTGTTTCAACCACTTTGTAATGAAAGAGATTGAAGACTCTGTAGGAGTGCGAATCCTTTCCATATCCAAGCATAAAACCCTCATGTGCTTTTGGTGCAAATTTTGAGGTGTGATGTGGGTCCTTGATCCAGCACCTTGCGCCAAATACTCTGAAGTAACTGACATTTGGCTTTTTGCCAGTAAGGAGCTCATAAGATGTCTTGTTCAGTAGCTTGTGAAGATAAACACGATTGATTGTATGGCATGCAGTATCAATGGCTTGGGCCAGAATTTTCTTGGGGTCTTGTATTCATCTAGCATCGTTCTGGCCATCTCAATTAGTGTTCTGTTCTTGCGTTCGACGACGCCATTCTGCTGTGGCGTGTACGGGGCTGAGAATTCATGTGTGATGCCCAACGTATCAAGATATGTATCAAGGCCAGTGTTCTTGAATTCAGTGCCATTGTCACTTCTGATGTGCTTTATCTTGGTGCCAAAATTGTTCATAGCTCGATTGGTGAAGCGTCTGAAGACATCCTGCACTTCAGTCTTGTAAAGGATTATGTGCACCCAAGTATATCTAGAATAATCATCAACAATAACGAAGCCATAGAGGCAAGCAGTAGTAGTTAGAGTTGAGTAATGAGTGGGACCGAAAAGATCCATGTGAAGCAGTTCGAAGGGTCGAGTTGTGGTCATGATTGTCTTCGAGGGATGTTTGGCCCTCGTCATCTTCCCTGCTTCACAGGCACCACATAAGTGGTCTTTCTTGAACTTGACGCCCTCGATGCCTATGACATGCTTCTTCTTCGCAAGGGTGTGGAGGTTCCTCATGCCAGCATGTCCAAGCCTCCGATGCTAGAGCCAGCATTCTGAAGCCTTTGCTAGAAGACATACTGCAAGCTGTGGTCCTGCTGAGAAGTCTACCACGTACAAATCATCTTTTCGATACCCTTCAAACACTAGAGACTTGTCAGATTCCATTAGTACAAGGCAACGATATTTTCCAAACATTACGATCATGTTCAAATCACAAAGCATTGAGACAGACATTAAGTTGAAGCCAAGGGATTCAACAAGCATGACTTTATCCATGTGTTGATTCCTTGAGATTGCAACTCTACCTAGACCCAATACCTTACTTTTACCAGTGTCAGCAAATGTGATGTGGCTCTTGTCGGATGGACGTAAGGTTGAGTCCATAAGAAGACTTCTTTTGCCAGTCATGTGATTTGTACACCCACTGTCAATAATCCATTCTGAAGACGCTGGTGTCGTACCCTACAGTGCAGTTAGGGGGATAGGCTTCACCAAGAGCATTGTGGAGCAAAAACATTTGATGAACCAGTGGGTTATGAAAGCTTAGATCCAGGTTAGGACTAATAGGGAGAGTAGCAAGCGATTCAGGTACGAAGTACATAGTAAGACCATTTGGGCATTTGATCTTGCGCCCTACAAGATGTTTAAGGTCCCCAGGGATAGCGTCAGACGATTTTGGTTTTCTGCTCGAGACCTTTCCCTGCAAAAGAGAGTTAAGCCTTGTTAACCACCCACATCTTCAAGGGTGGCTTAGAAGCAATAAGTCTAAGTGCAGCATCTGAGAATTTTGGCTTTGAAGCCTTAGCAAACAGTCTTGCAGGAGGAAAATAGTACTCATAAAAATAAGCAGAATAGTTCTTGGTCTTATGAACATGGCGGTTTGATGAACCGCTCTCATATTCATATGCCTGAGTATGATTTCCCTGCAAAACATTTGCGTTAGTGCGACTCGGGTGAGTCCTCTGTCTGTATGAAGCCTTTGGACCGTATGAAGCCTTTGGTCTGAGGTTTGTCTTCTTCACGTGAGATGTCATGATGACATTCACAGGAAGACTCTCCAGACACCTTTTCGGAACCCAGATCTTCTTCATAGGCGGTCCATTCCTGCAGTTAGTACCAATGTACCTGGCAAACACTTCACCATTCTGATTCTTAAACAGTATATAGTTTGCATCAAAGGATTCATCAATGATAATGGGGTTAGCACAAGTGAAGCCAGATAGATTGGATGGATCTGCTGAAGGTTCCTTTGCAGCAACCCACATGGTTTTGGGGTACTGCTCAGGTTTCCAGTAAGAGCCATCTGCATTCATTTTCCTTACGAACCCTACACCCTCTTTCCTAGGGTTTCGGTTCAGAATCTGCTTTTTCAGGACATCACATAGCGTCTGATGCCCTTTAAGACTTTTGTACATCCCTGTTTCAAGCAATGTCTTCAACCTAGCATTCTCATCAGCAATAGCGGTGGTATCCTCAGCAGAGGGGTTAGTTACCGCATCAACAGTTGAGGATATTGCAACAGCAGTAGCAGTAGAACATTCAGCAACAAAAGTAGCATTATCATGCTCAATGCATTTAAGACATGGTGGTTCAAATCCTCCTGAGTGGGACTGATCTGTTTGGCGCGAAGTGACTCGTTTTCCGTTTGAAGATCTTCATGAACCGCTCTCAATTTCTCAAGATCTTGCTTCCTTTGAAGATAATCATAGGAAAGCTTTTCATGAGTTGTTGAGAGAGTTTCATGACGACTTTCAAGTTCCTGATACTTAACGTGAAGATTTTTTATGTCTTCAATTAAGGATTCAGATCGAGTCATTTCAGCACCTAACAGATCATCGCTTTTGTCTAACAGTTTTTGAATATGTTCCATAGCTTTCTGTTGTTTAGTTGCAATTTTAGCAAGTGTTTTGTAGCTAGGTTTTGAACCACAATCAGAGTCATCGTCACTAGATGTTTGATAGTGAGTAGTGCATGTGTTTACCTTGGCACCGCGTGCCATGAAGCAGTAGGTAGAAGCGGAGTAGTCCTTGTCATTTGCATCGGTGTCGGTGATGAAGTCATTGTCTTCAGTGTTGAAGATGGACTTGGCAAAGTATGCTGTAGCCAGGCTTGCGACGCCTGAGTCGGATTCCTTCTCAGACTCCACCTCCGCCTCCTGAGAAGTAGACTCCTCCTCTGAATCCATTTCCTTGCCAACAAACGCACGTGCCTTGCCAGATGAGCTCTTCTTGTGTGATGAAGACTCTGAGGAAGACTTGGAAGAAGACTTTGAGTATTTCTTCTTCTTCTTCTTGTCGCCAGAGTCATATTCCTTGCTCTTCTTCTTCTTTTTGTTCTCATTGTCCCACTGTGGACACTCTGAGATAAAGTGGCCAAGTTTCTTGCACTTGTGACATGTTTTCTTCTTATAGTCATGAGCAGGAGCTTCATCATTCCTTGAACTTGATCGGGAAGACTTTCTGAAGCCTTTCTTCTTGGTGAATTTTTGGAACTGCTTGACAAGCATAGCAAGTTCCCTTCCAATGTCTTCAGGATCATCAGAACTGCTGTCAGATTCTTCTTTAGATGAGGAGACAGCTTTTGCCTTCAAGGCACGAGTTCGCCCATAGTTTGGACCGTAGATATCTCTTTTCTCTGAAAGCTGAAACTCATGTGTGTTGAGCCTCTCAAGTATGTCAGACGAATCGAGTGTCTTGAAATCAGGACGTTCTTGAATCATCAGGGCCAGGATGTCAAATGAACTATCAAGTGATCTCAGCAGCGTCTTGACGACTTCGTGTTTGGTAATCTCAGTGGCGCCGAGGGCTTGAAGCTCATTTGTGATGTCAGTGAGTCAGTCAAATGTGTGCTGGACATTCTCATTGTCATTTCGCTTGAAGCGGTTGAAGAGGTTGCGAAGGACACTGATTCTCTGATCTCTCTAGGTTGAGATGCCTTCATTGACCTTGGAGAGCCAGTCCCAGACCAGCTTGGATGTCTTCAAAGCACTCACACGGCCATACTGTTCTTTGGTCAGATGACCACAGATGATATTCTTGGCAGTAGAGTCCAGTTGAACGAATTTCTTGACATCAGCAGCAGTGACACCTTCTCCAGCCCTGGGAACGCCGTTCTCGACGACATACCATAGGTCGACGTCAATGGCTTCAAGATGCATGCGCATCTTATTCTTCCAGTAGGGATATTCAGTTCCATCGAAGACGGGGCATGCAGCGGAGACTTCAATTATCCCTGCAGTCGACATAGCTAAAACTCCAGGTGGTTAAATCGAATCACACAGAACAAGGGAGCACCTTGCTCTGATACCAATTGAAAGTGCGTTATATCGACTAGAGGGGGGAGGGGGGTGAATAGGCGATTTTTATGAAAGTCTTCAGAACATGGGATTTTTGAAGACAAACGATAAAATTAAACCTATTACCATGCAGCAGAAGGTAGACTAGACTAGGCAAAACATAGTCAACTATTCAATGAAGTGAAAGCACAAAGACTAATAGCAGCTAGGTAGTAAGGATCAGGTAGGAAGATATTGTGAAGCCAAACAGAACCCGCAGTCACTCAGTGAAGACAAATGATAGAGCAAACATACAATGACTTCACAAGGAGTAACAGTAAGTAAAGTGAAGTGAAGATGAAACCAGTGACTCGTTGAAGACAATGATTTGTTGAACCAGTTCCAGTTGCTGTGACAACTGTACGTCTGGTTGGAGCGGCTAGGTATTTAAACCTTAGGACACACAGTCCCGGACACCCAGTCCTGAACACGCAGCTCAGGACACCCAGTCCTCACCGTATTCTCCTTGAGCTAAGTTCACATAGACCTCGCCCAATTACTCTGGTAAGTCTTCAAGGTAGACTCCCAAACCTTCACAGACTTCGTTCACTGGCAATCCACAATGTCTCTTGGATGCTCAGAACATGACGCCAAACCGGCTGGAGGATGCACGGTCCTCAAGTGTAATAATTCTTCAGATCACACAGACAAGAAGACTTAAGTGATGCCCAATTCTCTCTGGCTCTGGTGGTTAGGGCTTTATCCTCACAAGGAATTCTCTCTCAAAGGCTTCGAGGTGGGTTGCTCTCAAACGACAAAAGCCGTACTTTCAATCTGAGCAGCCAACAGTTTATGGTTGTAGGGGGTGGGCTATTTATAGCCACTTGGCAACCCGACCTGATTTGTCCGAAATGACCCTGGGTCACTAAGGAACTGACACGTGTTCCAACGGTCAGATTTCAAACTCACACGGCAACTTTACTTGGGCTACAAGCAAAGCTGACTTGTCCGACTCTGGACAAGATTCGCTCTCATAGTCTTCACTCGAAGACATAGGTTTTTGGTTTAGGCATCACTTCAGTCATTCTGACTGGTTCTCTTGGACCCCACTTAACAGTACGGTGGTTCCTATGACTCAACACAAAAAGAAAAAGAACTACGAAAGATCTAAGTCTTCGAGCTCCATAGGCTTCATATCGTGTCTTCTCTTGTCATAGTCTTCAATGTGCATTTCCAAGACAAGGGATCAGAAGCAATGCTCTGATTAGGGATGGATAAGTTGAATAGACCTAGGGCACAATCGACGACAATTAGATTGGTCAAGAACCAGCTCATGTTCAAAATGATGTCTGAGCCGGAAAGATAATTTAAAAGGGGCAACTGATGATCGCGTGCATTCGCACACATATTGAATCAATAGGATCAGAATGACAACCACAAAGGATTTCCATGAATATTGCTCTACATATGGACTTAACAATAATGCAGGTAGGTAAGGAAGAACAAGAGCAATAAGCTACTGAGGATTTTCAGAAGATCAACTAGTATTTTGAAGACCTTTGTGAAACACATGAACAACTATGGATGAACGGATACTCGATAAGTGCGAGGAATTATCCGTAGGGGTATTTCTGCGGCAAAGAGCTGCAAAGCGGTGGGCACAAAGGATTCTCGAAATACC
>NC_053027.1:122122325-122136729 GCF_003073215.2 Triticum urartu
TACCGCTTGTCTCTATGGCTGTCATAGTTTGATGATTATTCTAGATATACTTGGGTGCACATAATCCTCTACAAGACTGAAGTGCAGGATGTCTTCAGACGCTTCGCCAATCGAGCAATGAACAACTATGGCGCCAAGATAAAGCACATCAGAAGTGACAATGGCACTGAATTCAAGAACACTGGCCTTGATACATATCTTGATACCTTGGGCATCACACATGAATTCTCAGCCCCGTACACGCCACAGCAGAATGGCGTCGTCGAACGCAAGAACAGAACACTCATTGAGATGGCCCGAACGATGCTTGATGAATACAAGACTCCAAGAAAATTCTGGCCTGAAGCCATTGATACTGCATGCCATACAATCAATCGTGTTTATCTTCACAAGCTTCTGAACAAGACATCTTATGAGCTCCTTACTGGCAAGAAGCCAAATGTCAGTTACTTCAGAGTATTTGGCGCCAGGTGCTGGATCAAGGATCCACATCACACTTCAAAATTTGCACCAAAAGCACATGAGGGTTTTATGCTTGGATATGGAAAGGATTCGCACTCCTACAGAGTCTTCAATCTCTTTCATTATAAAGTGGATGTTCTGTTTTATTGGCTTGGATATGGAAAGGATTCGCACTCCTTCTTCAACCTTTTTCACTATAAAGTGGTTGAAACAGTGGATGTGCGGTTTCGATGAGACGAACGGCTCACAAAGAGAGCACCTGCCAAATGTGCTAGATGAAGTTCCATCCAGTGAATCAATCAAACTTATGGGAACTGGAGAAATCATACCTCTGAAGCTCAACCTGAAGAGGAACTTATCATCTCCGCACCTGATCAACCTGAAGACAATGCTCAGCCTGAAGACAATCCTCTAACGATGACAATGATCAGCAAGAGCAAAATCGCTCCTGTACATCCTCGTGTTGCAAATGAAGTACAGATTGAGAGAATAATTGATAGCATCAATGCACCAGGTCCACTCACTCGTTCAAGGGCAACACATCTAGCAAATTTCTGTGGGCACTTCGCATTTGTCTCAATATCTGAACCCAAAAAGTTGAAGAAGCCTTCTTGGAACCTGAATGAATTCAAGCTATGCAATAAGAGCTTCAACAGTTTGAGCTGAATAATGTATGGGAACTGGTTAAGCGTCGTGATCCTCGCAAGCACAATATAATAGGCACCAAATGGATATATCGCAACAAGCAAGATGAGCATGGTCAAGTTGTCAGAAACAAAGCTCGTCTCGTTGCTCAAGGGTACACTCAAGTTGAAGGGATTGACTTTGATGAAACATTTGCTCCTGTGGCTAGACTTGAAGCCATACGCATACTGCTGGCCTATGCAAATCATCATAACATTCTTCTGTATCAAATGGATGTGAAGAACGCCTTTCTCAATGGCAAGATTGAAGAAGAAGTGTATGTTGCACAACCGCCTGGATTTGAAGATCCAAAACATCCTGACATGGTGTACAAGCTCAACAAGGCACTATACGGCCTCAAACAAGCCCCTCGGGCTTGGTATGACACACTCAAATACTTCTTGAAGAGCAAAGGCTTCAAACCTGGTTCCCTTGATCCCACTCTCTTCATGAAGACATATGATGGTGAACTGTATGTGTGACAAATATATGTGGATGACATTATCTTCGGCTGCACCAATCAAAAATACACTGACGAGTTTGGATATATGATGCAAGAGCAATATCAGATGTCCATGATGGGTGAGCTGAAGTTCTTCCTTGGTCTTCAAATACGTCAGCAACGCAATGGCATCTTCATATCTCAAGAGAAGTATCTCAAAGATTGCCTGAAGAAATTTGGGATGCAAGACTACAAAGGCTTCACAACTCCAATGCTAGCCAAACATCATCTGGGTCCCGACGACAATGGTAAAGAGTTCGATCAAAAGGTATACCACTCCATGATTGGGTCTTTACTTTATCTATGTGCATCTAGGCCAGATATTATGCTTAGTGTTTGCATGTGTGCTCGATTCCAAGTGGCACCAAAGGAATCACATCACTTAGCTATGAAGCGAATTCTTCGATATTTGGCTCACACCCGAACATTAGGATTATGGTATCCCAAGGGCTCAGAGTTTGATCTGGTTGGATTCTCAGATGCTGATTATGCTGGTGACAAGGTGGATCGCAAGTCTACATCAGGCACATGTCATTTTCTGGGACGATCACTTGTATGTTGGTCTTGCCAAGAGACAGCAGAAATATCGTATGCTCTCTCCCGCACTGCTTGATCGTGACACACAACACTTGCTTATCGACTCTGATCATGAACCTTTAAGATATGTCACAGACATATTTAGGAGATAGGCTCCTGTGACTGCTTTCTGGCCTTAGATCCGGAGCATATCGACGCATCAGATCTGTTAGCTGTCGTTGCTCAGGCTATCTGTGGATGAAGCAAACACTCAAGGAAGACTATGGCATTCATCTGAAGCAAGTGCCACTCTACTGCGACAACGAAAGCGCCATCAAGATTGCCAACAACCCAGTTCAGCACTCGAAGACAAAGCACATTGAAATTCGTCATCACTTTCTCAGAGATCATGTTGTGAAGGAAGATATTGATATCATACACGTCAACACTGAAGAGCAATTGGCAGATATCTTCACCAAGCCCTTGGATGAGAAGAGGTTTTGCAAGTTACGGTGTGAGCTAAATATCTTGGAATGCTCAAATGTCCTGTGATCAGGCACACATCCTAACACTTATGCATATTGATGACTTAGATGTGCAACACACGAAGTAAAGTATGTCTTCAATCAATGAAGACTTACATTCTAAGTGTGAATACATTAATGTGGAATTTGACTTCGGAGCGCCACGATAATTGTGCGCCGTGTCTGGGTCTAATACTTCCTATACGGTGGGTAACGCCACCACCAAATTCTTCTGTTTGAAGTGTTTCACCCATGCGTTACATTTCGCTAGTCTTCACATTTGTTTGGTTCAATCTCAACCTGTCTTCATGATTATCTTCACTATGTTGATTATATATATATTATACTAGTGTTCTGTTCCTCTACAATCATCACTTATAGCTATGTCTTCTTGTTGAATCTTTTGAACTAAGTGAATGTGATCGGACCCTAACCTTTATGCTTTCTATCTCAAACTCTATCTCTCCAAATCATATGCATTCTCTTGAAACTGTCGAATGTCTTCTCTGCGTCCTTGTCAGCAGAAGATACAGAGACAAACATTAAGTCCGCTTTCAATGCTAATTCCTTCACCTGAAACCCGGAGAAGTGGGAACTGACCACCCCGAAATCCAGGCGTGCGTGGGAACGTGGAACAACCTCCGATATGTTGCATGATGGCCACGTGTCCTTCAGATGTGAATCGCCAGGGGCACCTGTGTAATAACACTGTGCCGTCCCTATCCCTATAAATACAAGCCTCACCACAGTCATTATCCTTCTTCCACTCTCGCACAAACCCTAGCGCCACCGTGCTACTAGCCATGTCTGACACGACCGCATCGAGGTCCCGGCGACAGAAGCGCTAGCCTGCGCGACCAACCTCACCTGACACGTCGTCTTCACGCCGGCCACGAACATCGCTTATCTCGTCGCCAGTCGCCGTAGGTGTCCCCGTCGCCAAGTTAGGGCACGACGAATCGAACTGCTCGGCCTCCTCCTTCCACTCCGTCTAGCAGTTCTTCGTGTGGTAAATAAAACTCCTTTTTACGGCCCCTTTGATCTCTATAGATCAGCATTTCATTCTACCACAAGCAGTTTCTATTCACACAAGTTGAATCTATTTCATACTACATCTCATAATATGCCTAGTATGTTCACTTATGCTTCACAAAGTAGTTAGATTCCTCACTTGTACTTATTCGTGGATTCGTACAAATCTGGAACCAACTCTCTATCTATGAGTGAATGTCTTCGCACTATGAGGTCAATGTCTTCTAAACTGATTTATCTTCAAAATCTTCTGAGAATGCATATGACCTCTTCCCCTTCCCTCGCACCTTAATGCTGTCACAGGTACATGTCCGTGGGAGAATCCCTTGGTTCTCATAGTCTGCATTCATTTGCAGAATTCTTACATCATATAAATTCTCCGAAGCCAGTTCCTGTTTGTCCAGCAAGCGAAAGCCTTGAAGCCTTTGAACATGTTGAAGCCATTCAGTTTAAAGTTCATGGCTACAGAGAAATCAGTAAGGAAGGGTGGCAGAAAGCGTCGAGGTGAAACATCAAGAGATCTGCCCGATGACCTCTCAGAACTGTACAAGACAGATCCAGAAGAGGATTACAATCAGCGCAAGACACGAATCCAATGGATTCGACGATATTGGGCAGAACAGTGGTTCAAGTACATGTTTGTGACCAAGGAATATGCTGAGAAGAATGCCATCAAGCGACCATGGGGAGACATCCTATATAGAAATCTTCAACCCAGGTCCAGAGATGAAGCCATTGAACAAGTCTTCTATCCCTGCATGGTCCGTGGACCACAGCCTGCGGATGCTGACCCATCGTCATTACTATGGTGTCATGACGACAATCTATTCAAGCGCAACTTCCAGTTTGCCCAGAATTCGGCGAAGCAGAACAAGAAGTCATTGGGACTAGACTTCAACCCTGGTCCCTCTGCTCCCCGTGCCGATGGAACTCGCGAAGCTGAACCCAATCTTGTTGGGCCCTTCTACAACCTGGAAGGTCTCATCACTCATATCATGGTTCAAGGGACAGCCGTGGATGAGCCTGCAGATGACGCTGAATCTGATGAAGCGCCTGCACCGAAAGCCAAAGAAACTGAAGCAGCCTAAAGCTTCAAAGCCTGCCTCAGCACCAAAAATCTCAGCGAGCGAAGCCACTGGCTACTGCACCTCCTGAAGACAGTGTGCAGTCTGAAGATTTGTCACGCATCTCCAAGCCCTCGAAAGTCAAGATGCCTTTGCAACACACCAGCCAAGAACTGACTGCTGCTGCTATTCTGCGCAACGACGCTATTGATCTGTCCAGCGATGAAGATCTTGCAGATGACGCTCTTGAGCAACTGATCAAGAGCAAAGAAGAAGCAGAAATCTTCAATGATTTGCCTCTCTTTGACGTGGCAATCATCCACAACTTCATTGATGAGTGGTTTGACACGCCCAACCTCAGCTTTGAAGATCTGCAACTTCCAATTGGCCTCAGTGTCGCCTTCCATGGCGCCATTGCTTCAGAGCTAGCTCTAGCTCAGCGCATCGTTGAACTGAAGCAAAAGATCGACTTTGAGAAAGCTCAGTTCAAGAAGCACATGGCCAAGCTCAGCGAGCAAGAGGTCAAAAATTTCAAGATCATGCTGCACGAACTCAAAGAAGCCTTTCTCAAGAAGCGTGAAGAAGCTCAAGGTTCTCGTGAGCGCATGAAGAGCCTGGCTGACAAGTGTGTGCAAGCCTACAATGAGGCTGAGAAGCGCAAGGCCCTTGGTCGTCCTGGCATCGACCCCAGGATGGCTGCAAAGAAGAAGAAGAAGCCAGCTGTGGCCGAACCCGAAGCACCAAGGTAGGAAGCACATCACATTGTCTTCCCAGCCAGCATGACTGGCTCGAAGCCAAAGGTCAGGTCAACCGCTTCAGAACTGAAGAAGACGAGGACTGCTGAGGCTGAAGCGAGAAAGAGGAAACATCTTGAAGCCTCTGCTGCTGCTCCTTCCAAGAAGAAGCGCAAGACCAAGAAGGATCGGGCTGCTCCCATAGAGCCCTTAGTTGTTGAACCTATCTCCATGGTTCGCCCTGCTGCTGAACATCAAGAGCGCCAACTGACTGTCCATGAGCCTGCTTTCACAGAGGCTCATGAAGCTGAAGACATTCCAGCAGCTGATCCCACCGCTGCTGAAGACATTGGTCATCATGACAATGTTGAAGATGATGTAGTTCTTCCTCAGATCGAGCACAACTTGGTATCATCGCCTGTGCTTACGCACATCGAACTCATCAGCATTGGTCGTCCTCTGACGCCAATTGCTCAAGATGCATCATGGGATGATCACCCACAACAACAAGTCACACCACCCCGGCAAGAAGAAGAAGATGACTTTGAGGCCCAGCCAACTCCGTCTCCAGAGGCGTCGCCAGCATTATGCAGGCTTCGCAAAGGACCAAGGTCTCAAGTCCCTCTTTCGAGCGTTCCAGAAGGAGAAGTGCCCCACCAATCTGTTGCATGTCAAGTGTTTCCAGATGCCACTCCTACCGTGAATGTCTCCAAGTCTGAGGCTAAAGCTGCTGAAGACATTCCGGCTGCATCAGCCGACGACACACAAGAAGAAGAACGTGTCCCTACTCCCCCCACTACTGAAGAAGTTGTTCTCGAGGAGAACGTGTCAGTGCCCGACCCTCCAGCTCATCAAGTGGAGGTTGAGAATCTTGAGGCTGCCACCCCCAACATAAATGAAGCCAATGACGTAGTCATGGTTGAAGCAAATGTGGAGCCTGCACCAATGCCAAAAGTCAATGAAGCCAATGATGCAACTGCTCCTGAAGCCTCTGCTGTGCAGCCCAACGCCTCTGCCACTACTCCTGTTCCTGCACCTGCTGCTGGACCTCAGTTTGATTATCATGTTGAGCACAGGCCTCAGGTACAGAAGCCAATGCCAAGGTTTCCCAGGTTTCCAGGTCCTGCATCAGCACCCGGATCCTTTAATGTCAACGGCTTCAAAGCAGACAACACCTTCTTCAATAGCGCCAAGAACCCCTACTCAAGGGAAAGAATATATTCTGATCGGTTCTGGAGCTATCCGCAGCGAAGTTATTACTCATGCATTCTGTACAATCAAGGTTGCATTTTCCCTCATATGCGTCTTGACACTGAAGCCATAACTGGTCTGCCTTGCTTGGAAGAAGCTCTGGATTGCTTCAAAGAGTCTGGATTGTTGCCTTTCGTCACCGACCAAGAGCACTGGAACGAAGAGTTGCTGCTCCAATTCTATGCCACTCTTCACATTCGTGGCTACAACAGAGATCCGAAGACTTGGGTCCTTGAGTGGATGACCGGCAATGTTCATCATGAAGCCAAAGCCTTTGATATCATTGAGCTCACTGGTCTGCCCACTCCTGGAGATCTTTTTGAACCTGGTTGCCAGCTTCACAGTGCAGCTATGGAGAGCATCTTTCAGAAGCCTGAACCGAACATGAGTCAGATGCTTAGCATGATGAAGCCTTTGCCTCCAGATGCTGCATATCCTAAGGAGTTCTTTGTTGAAGACCTTGAGTATCTGCCACGCACTATCTATCACATTATCAGGCGAACTCTCTGGCCCATCAAAGGACATTCTCCACATGCAAAGCTGGAAGGTGCAATGAAGACTTTGGTCTTTTATATTCTTCACGGCAAATGCTTCAATGCACAAGACTTCTTCATCCGCCAACTTGCTGCATCAGGATCTGATCTTTTTGGCTTGAAGTTTTACGCTCCATGGATAATGCGGCTGATCAAACTACACTCAGCTGTCTCATATCAGCCCTCTGCTCACAATCATCGGATCTTTCTGCCTGACGTTGATATGTCCGTTGAAGCCATTTATCCAGAGCCTGCCAAGGAGCCTCTTAGTCTTCAGAATGCTGAGCATCAAAGCTTCTCTCAAAACATTGAAGGAGTTGAAGTAGTCACTCGTGTTTATCCTCTGGCTGGTACTCACATGCACCTCATCGTGCCCTCACTGAAGCCACTGAAAGCACTATTACCCAACGGCCCAAGAAGCGATCTCGTGTTCTCAATGACCGAGAGCTTCTAGTTGCCCTTCATCAGAAACAGGATAGGCATCATGACTGGCTGAAGCAGCCAAATGCAAAGCCTCTTGGTGGATGTCAACCGCATTCGCAATCTTGCCACCAAGAATGCCTTTGTTGCCCATGAAACCTGTCGGCGTACATGGAAAGGGCTGACGCTTATGTGCTCTGAAGATGATCTTCAAGAGGATGGCTTCTCTGAATGTTCAAGTTTGACTCCACACCTCCAAGAAGGATTGTGCTGTGCGACGAACTCCGTCTCTTGAAGACTCTGCGTTCTCTTCCTCCGCGCAACTGTGAATGCCAGAGTGATCGATGACGAAGACGATGCTACTTCACTGCCCCCTACTTCTGCACGCATTGACACTGCCCTAAGTTCGTCTGCACCGCCGAGCAACACCTGACGACCTTGCTGCTTCACCTACTCCTCATGGGAACGAGTAGATGCTCTATGTCTTCAAACCTTTTTGGTCCTTACTGACAAAAGGGGGAGAAGCATATGAGTTTGATAGTCTTCAAGCGGGTCCATATGGGTGGTTGCTTTTTGTTTTGCGTGTGTTTACAACTCTCGTTTTGATACATTTGGTTCTTTGAGTTGTGACACTTAAACTCGATGGTCGTCTGCTACTTATTTGCTATTCTATGATGCGATGATAAATTCCGCATGTGCGACAATAAATTCCGCACTTAGATCATTTTGCAGACGTCCATTTTTCATTATGCATGTCATTATCTTCACATACTTTTCATGCATGATGAATTGTCATCATAGGTTGAAGAGGATCTCCACAAGTACAACCTGCCATGTGCATTTGCATTCCAAAAGCAAATTACTTATATGCACATCTTCAGGGGGAGCCCTTGCAACTTATGAAGACAATTCCCTATCCTTTACAATTTCACATATTATATTCCCCGTTGAAAACTTCAACTAGTTTGTCATCAATCACCAAAAAGGGGGAGATTGTAAGTGCATCTAGTGCCACCCGTAGTTGGTTTTGGAGTATTGACGACAAACCTAGTTGAGGGACTAATTGTGCTTGTGAGAGTTTCAGGATAACACAGGTAAGAAGTCCCTCATTGATTCAGTTTTCCTACCAAGAGATGACCCCTAAAAATGTATGAAGACATTGAAGTCAAAGGTGGTATGTGAAGACATTCACATTGAAGACTATGACAAGAGAAGACATCGCGTGAAGACTATGGAGCGCAAAGACTTAGCAGTTTCGTTGTTCTTTGTTTTTCTTTGTTGAGTCATAGGAACCACCGTACTGTTAAGTGGGGTCCAAGAGAACCTGTCAGAATGACTAAAGTGATGCTTAAACCAAAATCCTATATCTTCGAGTGAAGACTATGAGAGCAAATCTTGTCCAGAGTTGGACAAGTCAGCTTTGCTTGTAGCCCAAGTAAAGTTGCCGTGGTGTTTGAAATCTGACCGTTGGAACACGTGTCAGTTCCTTAGTGACCCAGGGTCATTTCGGACAAATCAGGTCGGGTTGCCTAGTGGCTATAAATAGCCCACCCGCTACAACCATAAACAGTGTTGGGCTCGAAGTTAGAGTACAGGCTTTTGTCGTTTGAGAGCAACCCACCTCGAAGCCTTTGAGAGAGAATTCCTTGCGAGGATAAAGCCCTAAACACCCAGAGCCAAAGAGTGTTAGGAATCAATGAAGTCTTCCTGTCTGTGTGATCTGAAGACTTATTACACTCGAGGACTGTGAATCCTCCAGCCGGTTAGGCGTCGCATTCTGAGCATCCAAGAGTCATTGTGGATCGCTGTGAACGAAGTCTGTGAAGGTTTGGAAGTCTACCTTGAAGACTTACCAGAGTGATTGGGCGAGGACTGGGTGTCCTTAGCTCAAGGGGAATAAGGTGAAGACGAGGTCTTCTGAGTTGAATCTCAGCCTCCCTAACCAGACGTACAATTTGTCACAGCAACTGGAACTGGTCCAACAAATCATTGTCTTCAACGAGTCACTGGTTTCGTCCTTCCCTTCCCTTTACTTACTGTTGGTCCTTGTGAAGTCATTGTATGATTGCAACACCATTTGGGCTTCACTGAGTGATTACTTGTTCTGATTGGCTTCACAATATCTTCCTACCTGATCCTTACTGCCTAGCTGCTATTAGTCATTGTGCTTTCACTTCATTGAATACTTGACTATGGTTTGCCTAGTGTAGTCTACCTTCCGCTGCATGGTAATAGGTTTATTTCTATCGTTTGTCTTCGAAACTTACATGTTTTGAAGACTTTCATAAAAATCACCTATTCACCCCCCCTCTAGTCGATCACTAGCACTTCCAACTGGGGTAAGGCATGTATTTATAGGGATAGGGACGGCACAGTGTTATTACACAGGTTCCCCTGGCAGTTCACATCTGAAGGACACATGGTGATCATGCAACACCTTGGAGGTTGTTCCATGTTCCCACGCACGCCTGGATTTTCGGGTGGTCGTTCCCACTTCTCCGGGTTTTAGGTAAAAAGGATTGAGCATTGAAAACAGATTAATGTTTGTCTCTGTGTCTTCTGCTGACAAGGACGCAACGAAGACATTCGACAATTTCAATAGAATGCATATGATTTGGATAGATAGACTTAAGACGGGAGCATAGAAAGGTCAGGGTCCGATCACATTCACTTAGTTCAAAAGATTCAACTGGAAGACATAGCTATAAGTGAATGCTATAGAGGACAGACACCAAATTAGTACATTGAAGATAAACATGAAGCCATGTTAATATTGAAGACAAACAAAATGCAAAGACTTTGCAAAGGTAACGCCAACAGAAGGTATTCCAAACAAAAATTTGGTGGTGGCGTTACCCACCGTATAGGAAATATTAGACCCAGACACGACGCACAATTATCGTGGCGCTCCGAAGTCAAAATCCGCGTTAATGTATTCACACTTAGAGTGTAAATCTTCATTTGTTGAAGATATACGTTGCTTCGTGTGTTTGCACATCTAAGTCATCAACATGCATAAGTGTTAGGATGTGTGCATGATCACATGACATTTGAGGATTCCAAGATATTTAGCTCACACTGAAACTTGCAAAACCTTTTCTCATCCAAGGGCTTTGTGAAGATATCTACCAGTTGCTCTTCAGTGCTGACGTGAATGATATCAATATCTTCCTTCATGACATGATCTTTGAGAAAGTGATGACGGATCTGAATGTGCTTTATCTTCGAGTGCTGAACTGGGTTGTTGGCGATCTTGATGGCGCTTTCATTGTCGCAGTAGAGTGACACTTGCTTCAGATGAATGCCATAGTCTTTGAGTGTTTGCTTCATCCATAGAAGCTGAGCGCAGCAAGATCCAGCAACAATGTATTCAGATTCAGCAGTGGAGAGACATACACAGTTCTGCTTCTTTGAAGACCAACACACAAGTGATCGTCCCAGAAAGTGACATGTGCCTGATGTAGACTTGCGATCCACCTTGTCACCAGCATAATCAGCATCCGAGAATCCAACTAGATCAAACTCTGAGCCCTTTGGATACCATAATCCTAGTGTTGGGGTGTGAGCCAAATATCGAAGAATTCGCTTCACAGCTAAGTGATGCTATTCCTTTGGTGCCGCTTGGAATTGGGCAAACATGCAAACACTAAGCATGATATCTGGCCTAGATGCACATAAATAAAGCAAAGAACCAATCATGGAGCGGTATACCTTTTGATAGAACTCTTTACCATTGGTGTCAGAGTCTAGATGACTCTTGGTAGGCATTGGCGTCGTGTAACCTTTTGCAGTCTCGCATTCCAAACTTCTTCAGGCAATCCTTAAGGTATTTCTCTTGAGATATGAAGATGTCGTTGCGTTGCTGTCGTATTTAAAGACCAAGGAAGAACTTCAGCTCACCCATCATGGACATCTGATATTGCTCTTGCATCATGTATCCAAACTCATCACTGTATTTCTGATTAGTGCAGCCGAAGATAATGTCATCCACATATATTTGGCACACAAACAGTTCACCATCATATGTCTTCGTGAAGGGCGTGGGATCCAGGGAACCAGGTTTGAAGCCTTTGCTCTTCAGGAAGTCCTTGAGTGTGTCATACCAAGCACGAGGGGCTTGTTTGAGGCCATACAGTGCCTTGTTGAGCTTGTAAACCATGTCAGGATGTTTTGGATCTTCAAAGCCAGGCGGTTGTGCAACATACACTTCTTCTTCAATCTTCCCATTGAGAAAGATACTCTTCACATCCATTTGATACAGAAGAATGTTATGATGATTTGCATAGGCCAGCAGTATGCGTATAGCTTAAAGCCTAGCCACAGGAGCAAATGTTTCATCAAGTCGATTCCTTCAACTTGAGTGTATCCTTGAGCAACGAGACGAGCCTTGTTTCTGACAACTTGACCATGCTCATCTTGCTTGTTGCGATATATCCATTTAGTGCCTATGATATTGTGCTTACGAGGATCAGGACGCTTGACCAGTTCCCATACATTATTCAGCTCAAACTATTGAAGCTCTTCTTGCATAGCTTGAACCCATTTAGGTTCCATGAAGGCTTCATCAACTTTCTTAGGTTCAGATATTGAGACGAATGCAAAGTGTCCAAAGAAATATGCTAGTTATGTTGCCCTTGAACGAGTGAGTGGACCAGGTGCATTGATGCTATCAATTATTTTCCCAATCTGTACTTCATTTGCAACACGAGGATGAACAGGACGAAGATTTTGCTCTTGCTGATCATTGTCATCGTTAGAAGGATTGTCTTCAGGCTGAGTATTGTCTTCAGGTTGATCAGGTGCAGAGATGATGAGTTCCTCTTCGGGCTGTGCTTCAGACGGTATGATTTCTCCAGTTCCCATAAGCTTGATGGATTCACTGGATGGAACTTCATCTAGCACATTTGGCAGGTGCTCTCTTTGCGAGCCGTTAGTCTCATCGAACCGCACATCCACAGTTTCAACCACTTTATAGTGAAAGAGGTTGAAGACTCTGTAGGAGTGCGAATCCTTTCCGTATCCAAGCATAAAACCTTCATGTGCTTTCGGTGCAAATTTTGAAGTGTGATGTGGATCCTTGATCCAGCACCTGGCACCAAATACTCTGAAGTAACTGACATTTGGCTTCTTACCAGTGAGGAGCTCATAGGATGTTTTGTTCAGAAGCTTGTGAAGATAAACACGGTTGATGACATGACATGCAGTATCAATGGCTTCAGGCCAGAACTTTCTTGGAGTCTTGTATTCATCGAGCATCATCCGGGCCATCTCAATGAGTGTTCTGTTCTTGCGTTCCACGATGCCATTCTACTGCGGCGTGTACGGAGCTGAGAACTTATGAGTGATGCCCAAAGTATCAAGATAAGTGTCGAGGCCGGTGTTCCCGAATTCAGTGCCATTGTCACTTCTGATGTGCTTGATCTTGACGCCATAGTTGTTCATGGCTCGATTGGCGAAGCGTCTGAAGACATCCTGCACTTCAGTATTGTAGAGGATTATATGCACCCATGTATATCTTGAATAATCATCAACAATGACGAAGCCATAGAGACAAGCAGTAGTAGTAAGAGTTGAGTAGTGAGTGGGACCGAAGAGGTCCATGTGTAGCAGTTCGAAGGGTTGAGTCGTTGTCATGATTGTCTTCGAGGGATGCTTGGCCCTCGTCATCTTTCCAGCTTCGCAGGCACCGCATAAGTGATCCTTCTTGAACTTGACGCCCTCGATGCCTATGACATGCTTCTTCTTTGCTAGGGTATGCAAGTTCCTCATGCCAGCATGCCCTAGCCTCCGATGCTAGAGCCAGCATTCTGAAGCTTTTGCAAGAAGACATACGGCAAGCTATGGTCCAGCTGAGAAATCTACCATGTACAAATCATCTTTCCGATACCCTTCAAACACTAGAGACTTGTCAGATTCCATTAGAACAAGGCAACGATATTTTCCAAACATCACAATCATGTTTAAATCGCAAAGCATTGAGACAGACGTTAAGTTGAAACCAAGGGATTGAACAAGCATCACTTTATCCATTTGCTGATCCCTTGAGATTGCAACTCTACCTAGACCCAATACCTTGCTTTTACCAATATCAGCAAATGTGATGTGACTCTTGTTAGATGGACGTAAGGTTGAGTCCATGAGAAGACTTTGCTTGCCAGTCATATGATTAGTACATCCACTATCAATAATCCATTCTGAAGCAGCTGGTGTCATACCCTACAGTGCAGTTAGGGGGATAGGCTTCACGAAGAGAATTGTGAAGCATAAACATTTGACGAGCAAGTGGATTATGAAAGCTTAGATCGAGGTTAGGACTGATAGGGCAAGTAGCAAGTGACTTAGGAACAAAATACATAAGAAGACCATTTGGGCATTTGATCTTGCGCCCTACAAGATGTTTAAGGTCCCCAGCAATAGCTTCAGACGCATTTGATTTCGGCTGGAGACCCTTCCCTGCAAAAGAGAGTTAAGCTTTCTTAGCCACCCACATCTTCAAGGGTGGCTTTGAAGCAATGAGTCTAAGAGCAGCATCTGAGAACTTTGGCTTTGGAGCCCTAGCAAATAGTCTTGCAGGTGGACAATAGTACTCATAAGAATAAGCAGAGTAGTTCTTGGTCTTATGAACATGGCGGTTTGATGAAACACGCGCATATTCATAGGCCTGAGTATGGTTTCCCTGCAA
>NC_053027.1:122137729-122148719 GCF_003073215.2 Triticum urartu
ACTTAGAAACCATGTCTCACCTTATTCCCCTTGAGCTAAGGACACCCAGTCCTCGCCCAATCACTCAGGTAAGTCTTCAAGGTAGACTTCCAAACCTTCACAGACTTCGTTCATCGGCGATCCACAATGACTCTTGGATGCTCAGAACACGACGCCTAATTAACCGGCTGGAGGATTCATAGTCCTCAAGTGTAAAAAGTCTTCAGATCACACAGACAGGAAGACTTCAGTGATGCCTAACACTCTTTGGCTCTGGGTGTTTAGGGTTCTGTCCTCGCAAGGATTTCTCTCTCAAAGGCTTCGAGGTGGGTTGCTCTCAAATGACAAAAGTCGTGCACTAACTCTGAGCGGCCAACCAATTTATGGTGTAGGGGGTGGGCTATTTATAGCCACTAGGCAACCCGACCTGATTTGTCCGAAATGACCTTGGGTCACTAAGGAACTGACACGTGTTCCAACGGTCAGATTTCAAACACACGCGGCAACTTTACTTGGGCTACAAGTAAAGCTAACTTATCCGGCTCTGGATAAGATTTGCTCTCACTGTCTTTGCTCGAAGAGATAGGATTGTGGTTAAGCATCACTTCAGTCACTCTGACTTTGTTCACTGGGACCCCACTTAACAGTACGATGGTTCCTATGACTCAACAAAGAAGAAAAGGAAACAACAAAACAACTATGTCTTTGTGCTCCATAGTCTTCACGTGATGTCTTCTCTTGTCATAGTCTTTAATGTGAATATCTTCACATACCACCTTTGTCTTCAATGTCTTTATACATTTTTAGGGGTCATCTCCGGTAGGAAAACCAAATCAATGAGGGACTACTACCTGGGTTATCCTGCAATTCTCACAAACACATTAGTCCCTCAACCAGGTTTGTCGTCAATACTCCAAAACCAACTAGGGGTGGCACTAGATGCACTTACAATCTCCCCCTTTTGGTGATTGATGACAAACTGGTTGAAGTTTTCAACGGGGATAAAAGTATGTGAAATTGTAAAGGATTTAGGTATTGTCTTCGTAAGTAGCATAAAGGCTCCCCCTGAAGATGTGCATATAAGTATTTTTCTTTTGAATGCAAATGCACATGGCAGGTTGTACTTGCGGAGCTCCTCTTCTACTTATGAAGACAATTCATCATGCATGAAAGGATATAACGAAGATAATGACATGCATAATGAAAATGGACGTCTGCAAAATGACTTCGTGTGGAATTTATCGTCGCACATGCGGAATTTATCATCGCATCACATAGTGTCGAAAAGGTAGCAGACGACCATCAGGTTTAAGTGTTACAACTCAAAACGAACCAAATGTATCAAAAGCAAGAGTTGTAAGCACTTGGCAAATGTAGCAAAAGTATAGCAACCACCCATATTGACCCGCTTGAAGACTATCAACTTATATGCTTCTCCCCCTTTTGTCAGTAATGACCAAAAAGGTTTGAAGACATAGAGCTTCTACTCGTTCCCATGAGTTGTAGGCGATGAAGCAGGGTCATCGTTGAGGTTTGGTGGTGCAGACGAACTTGGTGCGGTGTCGATACGCGCTAAAGTTGGAGGTGGTGAGGTAGCATCATCTTGATCATCTATGACTCCGGCATTGACTGTTGCAAGTGAGGAAGAATAATCAGAGTCTTCAGGTGAGGGAGTCCGACGCAAGTGAGCATTCCTTGGAGGAGTTGAGTCAAACTTGAATCTCTCTGTGAAGCCATCGTCTTGCAGATCAGCTTCAGCACTGAGCAATGTCAAACTCTTCCAAGACCTCCGACAGGTTTCATGTGTCACAAAGGCATTCTTGGTGGCAAGATTTCGAATGCGATTGACGTCCACCAAGAGGCTTTGCATCTGACGCTTAATCCAGTCATGATGCTTGTCATTTTTCTGATGTAGAGCAACGAGAAGCTCTTGGTCATTGAGAACACGAGATCGCTTCCGAGGCCTTTGGGCAATGGTACTTGCAGTGGCTTCAGTTTGGGTGCGAGGGGCACGTGTATTGCTAGCCAAGGGGTAAACATGAGAAACGGCCTGAACTCCTTCAATGGGCTGGGTGAAGCTTTGATGATCGACATTGTGAAGATAAATTGGCTCCTTTGCAAGCTCTGGGTAAATGGCTTCGACAGACAGATCAACCTCTGGCAAGAATATAAGGTGATTGCGCGCAGACGGCTGATAGTTGATAGCAGAGTGAAGCTTGATGAGGCGCATTACCCATGGAGCATAGAACTTCAGACCAAAGATGTCGGAGCCAGAAGCAGCCAACTGCCAGATGAAAAAGTCTTGAGCATTGAAGCTGATGCCATTCAAGATATAGAAAACCAAAGTCTTCATTGCTCCTTCAAGCTTCGCTGCAGATGAATGTCCTTTGACATGCCATAGAGTTCGCCTGATGATATGATAGATGGTGCGGGGCAGATACTCTAGGTCTTCAACAAAGAATTCCGTTGGGTAGTCAGCGTCGCGTGGCAGAGGCTTCATCATGCTCAGCATTTTGCTCATGTTAGGCTCTGGCTTCTGAAAAATGCTCTCCAAAGCATTCTGGTGTTGCTGACAACCTGGTTCATAATATTCACCAGGAGTGGGCAGGGCTGTGAGCTCAATGATGTCTTGGGCTTTAGCTTCATGATGGACATCGCCCGTCATCCACTCAAGGATCCAAGTCTTCGGATCCCTGTTGTGTCCACGAATGTTGAGGGTAGCATAAAATTGAAGCAGAAGTTCTTCATTCCAATGTTCCTTGGCAGTCACAAAGTTGAGCAGACCCGCATCACAGAAGCAGTCAAGAGCTTCTTCAAGGCATGGCAATCCAGCAATGGCTTCACAGTCTAGACGCATATGAGGGAAAATGTGCCCCTGATTGTATAAGATGCAAGAATAGTAGCTGCGTTGCTGATAACTCCAGAATCGATCTGAGGAGATTCTTGGCCTTCTGTAGGGGTTCTTGTCACTATCAAAGAACGTGTTGTGTGCTATGAAGCCATTGGTATTGAAAGATCCTGGTGAAGTTGCAGTACCTGGAAACCTTGGTAGCCTTGGCTTTGGCTTCTGGACCTGAGGCCTGTGCTCCACAGGATAGTCAAATTGAGGTCCGGGAGCAGGCGGAGGAACCAGAATTGGCCAGCGGACGGTAACAAGCTGACCAGGATCATATGCTTGCTCGATGGTATGTGGCCTTGGAGGTGGTACAGGAGCAGAGTCATTGGCTTCAGGCAGCGGATTTTCTTTGGGTGCTGCATTGGCTTCAGGTGCATTCACTTCTGGCACCACATTAGCTTCAGGCGCCACAGTAGCTTCAGCCATGACAACATCATTAGCTTCAGTGTTGAGGTTGGTGGCCGCCTCAGTATTGGTAACCTCCACTTCAGGAGCTGGAGGGTCGGACACGTTCTCCTCGAGAACAACTTCAGGGTTGGACAGGGGTGTAGCAACACGTTCTTCTTCTCTTGGTTCTTCTTGGTCATCGACTGATGCAGCCAGAATATCTTCAACTGCTTTGGCTTCAGATTCAGGGATGTTCGCAGTAGGAGTGTAACATCCCAAATTTTCAATTTGGAATGTTATACACTAGATCATTTGCATATCATATTTTCTTGCATTTGGTTGATCCTAGAAATTTCACGCAACTCAAGGACCCTCGGAGAGAGTTGGAGATTTCGTTATTTTCATATTTGAGAGTTCTCTCGAATTTTGAAAATAGGATCATTTGATTTATTTATTTTATCTTCAATAAATTTTCCAGTGTCAAAATATATGAGAGAGGGAATAATATGACTTTCCCAAATTTAGGAAAATGAAGATATAATAAATAGATCAATTTTGCTTTCCGGTGTTTATTTGCATAAAAGTTCATTTTGTTCGGCTCATTTTTAGGAGTCGGGGAAAATTTACTTTAGATTTTTCGGAGTTCGTTTAGATCCCTTTTTGTTTTTTTTCGCGCTGAACCGTTTATAAAAAAAAACTGGACCAAGGCCGGCCAGGCCAAGGCCCAGCCGGGCCAAAGGCCACCGCCCAGGGAGCCGCGTGCGCTTGCCAGCGCAAGGCCGCCGCCGCCTCGCCTCTTGCTCTAAACCAAATCCTAGTAGGACTTTTGTCCTATTCCGTATATTCCTTTTCTAGTTCTAGATCTTTTCCTACTCCTATTCTAATTCCTTGTCCTCTATCCCCAAGTAAACCCCTCCCCTCCCCAATATAAATACCCAAGCACCCCCCCTCTAAACACATCAAATCAAAGCTCTCCTCCACACCGCGCCTTGCACCGCCGCCGCGCCGCATCACACCGCGCCCTGCGTCACCGCCGCCGCGCCGCATCACACCGCGCCCTGCGTCACCGCCGCCGCGCCGCATCACACCGCGCCCTGCGTCACCGCCGCCGCGCCGCCTCACCCGCGCCGCCCCCCACACCCGCCGCCGCCACCCCACCCGCCGCCACCGCCTTAGCCGCCGCCGCCGCACCTAGCCGCCGCACCTTGCCCACGCCGCCGCCCTACGCCGACGCCGCCGGAGCCCCTCACCGGAGACCTCGCCAAGGTAGCCCCGCGCTACATCTATTCTTTTCCTCGGATCGTTTTCTTCTAATCGTTCCGATTCTTTTCTTCTCTAAACCGTTCCGGTTTTCTAGATCAGTTTTTCGATCGGTTTTTCTTCTCCGAAACCCTAGATCGGATTCGTTTTCTTCTCCGATTTAGTTGCCTTTGGACCGTTCGCCGGACCGTTCGTCCTAACGAACGTGATCACCGGATTCTTCTAGGTTAACGACGTCCGTTCGTTTAACCGTTGTTCTTTTTCTTTTCATCGGATTTATTCCGCGATCGCGATCTCAGATCCGATCTTCTTCCTAGTCTATTTTTCCGCTCGTTTATCGGAATCAGGTAATTCAAGCGCCTGGATTTCGTCTCGAAACCGCCGTTCCGTCTAATCAACTTGAACAAGCTTTTGCTACAGTAAAATTTGACCTAGTTTCAACTTGCTAGAACCGAGTTGTTTTCTTCCGCCGTTTGTTTTTCGTTCTTTCTTGCAACCGGAGTTCTTAAGTTGAACTACCTGGTTCGATCTCTTGTTCGAGTTTTACCTGTGCATTAGATGAGTACTTATTGTATGCTTGTTGTTTGTCTGCGATAGATTACCCGGATTGCGCCGCTTGTTACTTCGAAACCCTAGGACTCGCGGATCATCAGCAAGGCAAGTAACACTTTGATCATACCTTTTCTACAACCCATGTTTTATTGCATTAGATCAATCCTCACACATTGCATGATTAGGATCTAATTAAATATGTGGGAAGTAGATGAGGTAGTACCTATTACCTGTATTATTATGAAACCTTTGGGAGTTACTTCTACGTTTGCTTATTATGCCATGCTATGCTAGTAGACGTGGATTGGGTGAGTGATATCCATGACAGATGTGAGATTGATAATTTTAATGGTTTATTTAAGGTGGCAACTTAAACACACATCTGGGTGGATTGAGGCACCTGATGTCTATCAGGACTTGCCTGTTTTTTTTTTGGACCGCCACCCAGGCTCAAAGGGATCATAAGATCTTTCATGCTAGAAACTTCCGTGTGCAGCCACATGCTACTATGGCTCTGGCATAGTTGACTAAGTTGTGCGAACTCTTACGGGGTGACTAGCAGATGTAGGGGTTGTAGGTGGTACGGTCTACCCCACATGTAAGGTGCTAGTGCTTCTGAAAGACTGTGTCTCGGTCATCCGTCTTCTCAAACACCATGTAGTGCGAGAAACCAAACGGAGGCGATTGAGTCTTGTGGGGAAACGTGTGCAAACCTCTGCAGAGTTTACAAACTAACCATGATTAGCCGTGTCCCCGGTTATGGACAACTTGAGTATCTAGTACTTGAATATCATTGTGAATCTCAACATGTTACTTCTAATTAATGTTGTTGGGTTTTAATTATTTTTAATTGGGATTGAGAATGCTGTCAACCATTCTCAATGTTTCACAACCACCATGATAGTTAAATAAATTTATTCCTTTGCAGTAGGGAAAAATTGGCTTTACGCAAAACTGTAACCATAGAGCTTTCCACCAGCCATATATGCATGTATAGTATAGCTGTTTCATTCCATTACTCTCTATGTGTTACTTTGCCAGCATATTCCATGTGCTGACCCGTTTTCGGGCTGCAACGTTAATGTTGCAGACTTTTCAGACGACGATTGAGGTGCGTTTAGGTCGTGGTTCTATACTCAGTGATGCCGCTGGAGTTGATGGACCCATTTATCTTCCAAGTCTTCCGCTGTTATCTTTAAAATATGGCCTTAAGTCATATTTATTGTAATAAGTTCTTTTTGAGCCATCGATGTAATAAGTGTGTGATTGCAACTCTGCTATAAAACCTCGATGTACTGTGTGGTGTCAGCATTACTGATCCAGGGATGACACCGTAGCACAGTAGACGTGATCCATTCGGGTCAGGTCGCTACAGAGAGGCTTCAGGAAAGACTTCGCGGGAAACGGATTGGCGCTCTTCTCCTTCTGGAACACTTGACAAAGTGACCTCTGTTCTTGATCCTCTGCGAAGCCTGCGAAACGCTGGCGACGCCTGTGGAGATGGAGTTGGTTGGGCCTCAAGGTCTTCATCGTCAATCACCGGAGTGGTGACCTGGGTTGGGGGAGTAACTGGTGTTTCTTCATCACGGGGGGATTCTTGAGGGTGATCAGCCCATGAGTCATCCTGAGCAATTGGCGTCAATGGACAACCAATGCTGATGAGTTCGTTGTTCGTGAGAACAGGCGATGATACCACATTGTGTTCGATCTGAGGAAGGACTTCATCATCTTCAACATTGTCTTGATGACCAATGTCTTCAGCTGCAGTGGGGTCAACAGCTGGAATGTCTTCAACTACTGGAGCCTCTGTGGAAGAAGGCTCATGAACGATCAATTGGCGCTCACGATGTTCAGACGCAGGACGAGCCACTGGGATTGGCTCGACAACAAGGGGTTCTGTAGGAGCAGCCCGGTCTCTCTTCTTTGTCTATCTCTTCTTGGTTGGCGGAGCGTCGTCAGTGGTGTGCTTGGTCTTGCGCTTGCGGGCTTCGGCTTCAGCTGCCCTTGTTTTCTTGAGTTCCGAAGCCACTGTGGGGACCTTAGGCTTCGAGCCTGGCATACTGGCCGGGAAGACAATGTGAGGTTCTTCCTGCCTTGATGCTTCTGGTTGGGCCACAGTAGGCTTCTTCTTCTTCTTGGCAGCCATTCTGGGGTCGATGCCTGGTCGCCCCAAAGCCTTGCGCTTTTCAGCTTCATTGTAGCCTTGAACACATCTGGTAGCAAGATTCTTCATGCACTCACGAGAACCTTTTGCTTCTTCTCATTTCTTGTGGAACGCCTCCTTGAGCTCATGCATCATGACCTTGAAGTTTTGAATGTCTTCAACATTGAGCTTGGCCATGTGCTTCTTGAACTAAGCCTTTTCATAATCAATCTTGTGCTTCAGCTCAACAATCTTCTATGCAAGAGCCAGCTCAGGAGCAATGGCTCCATAGAAAGAGACGCTGAGGCCAATTGGGAGTTGAAGATCATCAAAACTGAGGTCTGGGCTGTCAAACCACTCATCAATAAACTTGTACAGGATCTCCACATCAAAGAGGGGAAGATCATTGAAGATTTCCGTCTCTTGCTTGCTCTTTATCAACTGCTCAAGAGCATCATCGCTAAGATCGTCGTCGCTAGACATATCACTGGCGCCATTCTCGTTTCTCAAAACAGCAGCAGGGGTCAATGCTTGACCAGTTGGTTGCATGGGCTTCTTCAACTTGTCAGACTTGGAGATGCGAGAGAGATCTTCAGAATGCACACTGGCTTCAGGAGGTGCAGTGGCCAGAGGCTTCGCCCGCGAGACCTTTGGTGCGAAGGAGGGCTTTGAAGCCTTTGGTTTCTTTTGCTTCACACGCTTTGGTGGTGCAGGCGCTTTGTCAGAATCAGCGTCATCTGCAGAGTGATCCAAGGCTGCCCCTTGAACCTGAATGTGAGTGATGAGTCCTTCTAAGTTGTAGAAGGGCCCAACAATATTGGGTTCAGCATCGCGTGTGCCATCGGCACGAGGAGCAGAGGGACCGGGGTTGAAGTCTAACCCTAGTGACTTCTTGTTCTCTTTGGCAAACTAGAAGTTGCGCTTAAAGAGATTATCTTCACGACACCATAACACAGAGGATGGGTCGGCATTAGCAGGCTGAGGTCCATGAATCATGCAGGGGTAGAAGCCTTGAGCAATAGCTTCAGACTTCGACTTGGGCTGAAGACCTTTGTATATAATATCTCACAGGGGCCCTTGATGGCATTCTTTTCAACATATTCGTCGGTGACAAATCTGTACTTGAACCATTCCTCTGCCCAATGTCTTCGAATCCATTGGATTCGGTTCTTGCGTTCTCCATGGGTCTCTTCTGGATCTGACTTGTATAACTCATAGAGATCCGGTGGCAGGTCCTTAGCAGTGTTTTCCCAGCGCTGTCTGCCGCCCTTCCTGACTGATTTTTCTGTTGCCATGAAGTTCAGACTGAAAGGCTTCAACACTGTCAAAGTCTTCTGTCTGCTGGTCAGACAGGAACTGGCTTCAGGAGAATTTATGTGATGTTGTAAGAACTCTGCAAATGAATGCAGACTATGAGAACCAAGGGATTCTCCCACGGACATGTACCTGTGACAGCATTAGAGATGCGAGGGAAGGGGAAGAGGTCATATGCATTCTTAGAAGATTTTGAATATAAATCAGTTTAGAAGACATTAACCTCATAGTGCGAATACATTCACTCATATGTAGAGAGTTGGTTCCAGATTTGTACGAATCCATGAATAAGTACAACTGAGGAATCAAACTACTTTGTGAAGCATAAGTGAACATACTAGGCATGTTATGAGATGCAGAACAGGATAGATCCAACTTTGTAGGAACAGAAACCATTTGTGGTTGAAAAGGATGAATCTATCAGATCAAAAAGGACTGTAAAAAGAGTTTTTATTTACCACTCGAGGAACTGCTAGACGGAGTAGGAGATGAGGCCGAGCAGTTCGATCTTTGATGCCCTAACTTGGCGACAGAGGACACCTACGGCGACGGCGGAGAAGACGATGTCCGCGGCCGGCGTCGGTGAGGTCGCGGCAGCTAAGCGCTTCATCGCCGGCGTCGTCGAGGGCTAGCGGTGGCGCTAGGGTTTGTGCGAGAAAGAGAAGTGGAAGAAGAGATAATGACTGGGGTGTGGCGTGTATTTATAAGGACAGGGACGGCGTAGCGTTATTACGCAGGTGCCCCTGGTGGTTCACATCTGAAGGACACGTGGCGATCATGCAACTCATTGGAGGTTGTTCCACGTTCCCACGTACGCCTGGATTGTCGGGTGGTCGTTCCCACTTCTCCGGGTTTCAGGCAAAAAGGATTGAGCATTTAAAACAGATTTGATGTTTGTCTCTGTATCTTCTGCTGACAAGGACGCGGCGAAGACATTCGATAGTTTCAATAGAATGCATATGATTTGGATAGATAGATTTGAGACGGGAGCATAGAAAGGTTAGGGTCCGATCACATTCACTTAGTTCAAAAGATCCAACGAGAAGACATAGCTATAAGTGAATGCTGTAGAGGACAGAGCACAAATATATGAATATATCCGAATAAGACCAAATCAATATAGTGAAGATAAACATGAAGCCATGTTAATATTGAATACAAACCAAATGCAAAGATTTTGCAAATATAACGCCAACAGAAAATGCTCCAAACAAAAGTTTGGTGGTGGCGTTACCCACCGTATAAGAAGTATTAGACCTAGACATGACGCACAATTATCGTGGCGCTCTGAAGTCAAATTCCGTGTTAATGTATTCACACTTGGAGTGTATGTCTTCATTAGTTGAAGATATACGTTACTTCGTGTGTTGCACATCTAAGTCATCAACATGCATAAGTGTTAGGATGTGTGCATGATCACAGGACATTTGAGGATTCCAAGATATTTAGCTCACACCGCAACTTGCAAAACCTTTTCTCATCCAAGGACTTTGTGAAGATATCTGCTAGTTTCTCTTCAGTGTTGACGTGAATGATATCAATATCTTCCTTCATGACATGATCTCTGAGAAAGTGATGACGGATCTGAATGTGCTTTGTCTTCGAGTGCTGAACTAGGTTGTTGGCAATCTTGATGGCGCTTTCATTGTCGCAGTAGAGTGGCACTTGCTTCAGATGAATGCCATAGTCTTTGAGTGTTTGCTTCATCCAGAGAAGCTGAGCGCAGCAAGATCCAGCAGCAATGTATTCAGATTCAGCAGTGGAGAGAGATACACAGTTCTGCTTCTTTGAAGACCAACACACAAGTGATCGTCCCAGAAAGTGACATGTGCCTGATGTAGACTTGCGATCCACCTTGTCACCGGCATAATCAGCATCCGAGAATCCAACTAGATCAAACTCTGAGCCCTTTGGATACCATAATCCTAGTGTTGGGGTGTAAGCCAAATATCGAAGAATTCGCCTGACAGCTAAGTGATGCGATTCCTTTGGTGCCGCTTGGAATCGAGCACACATGCAAACACTAAGCATGATATCTGGCCTAGATGCACATAAATAAAGCAAAGAACCAATCATGGAGCGGTATACCTTTTGATCGAACTCTTTACCATTGGCGTCAGTATCCAGATGACTCTTGGTAGGCATTGGCGTCGTATAACCTTTGCAGTCTTGCTATCACACCCTAGCTAGTTCATGCATTAGAGTGTTGCATCATGTCTACTTTCCAGAAAATTGAAATGGGGATGACAGAACCCCAACACCCCCTGGAAACAACTAGGGTTTACTAAAAGCTTTTTCAATGAATGAAATGCCCTTCTAAAAAGTCCACCCTTTTTGTCTTGGGTTAGAACCTCTGACAAAATGGGTTCACATTTTTCTAGGACACATAAGTTCATTGGATTAAATTATCTATTTGCATTTGGGCATTTAAATGCTATAAAATATTTTAAATGCCAAAT
>NC_053027.1:122149719-122176408 GCF_003073215.2 Triticum urartu
AGGATTGAGCTTGGCCATATGCTTCATGTTCAAGAGTGCGATGCTGGGCTATAGCTAGCTCTGAAGCAATGGCGCCATGGAAGGCAACACTGAGGCCAATCGGAAGTTGCAGATCTTCAAAGCTGAGGTTGGGCGTATCAAACCACTCATCAATGAAGTCATGGATGATTGCCACATCAAAGAGAGGCAAATTATTGAAGATTTCTGCTTCTTCTTTGCTCTTGATCAGTTGCTCAAGAGCGTCATCTGCAAGATCTTCACCGCTGGACAGATCAATAGTGTCATTGCGCAGAATTGCAGCAGCAGTCAGTTCTTGGCTGGTGTGTTGCAGAGGCATCTTGACTCTCGAGGGCTTGGAGATGCATGACAAATCTTCAGACTGCACACTGTCTTCAGGAGGTGCAGTAGCCAGTGGCTTCGCCCATGAGATTTTTGGTGCTGAGGCAGGCTTTGAAGCTCTAGGCTGCTTCAGTTTCTTTGCCTTCAGCGATGCAGGCGCTTCATCAGATTCAGCGTCATCTGTAGGCTCATCCACGGCTGTCCCTTGAACCACGATATGAGTGATGAGACCTTCCAGGTTGTAGAAGGGCCCAACAAGATTGGGTTCAGCTTCACAGGTGCCATCGGCACGAGGAGCAGAGGGACCAGGGTTGAAGTCTGGTCCCAATGACTTCTTGTTCTGCTTCGCCGAATTCTGGGCAAACTGGAAGTTGCTCTTGAACAGATTGTCGTCATGACACCATATCAGTGACTATGGGTCAGCATTTGCAGGCTGTGGTCCACGGACCATGCAGGGATAGAAGCCTTGTTCAATGGCTTCATCTCTGGACCTGGGTTGAAGATTTCTGTATAGGACGTCTCCCCATGGTCGCTTGATGGCATTCTTCTCAGCATATTCCTTGGTCACAAACCTGTACTTAAACCACTGTTCTGCCCAATATCGTCGAATCCATTGGATTCATGTCTTGCGCTGATTGTAATCCTCTTCTGGATCTGTCTTGTACAACTCTAAGAGGTCATCGGGCAGATCTCTTGATGTTTCACCTCGACGCTTTCTGCCACCCTTCCTTACTGATTTCTCTGCAGCCATAAACTTTAAACTGAATGGTTTCAATACATTCAAAGGCTTCAAAGGCTTTCGCTTGCTGGACAAACAGGAACTGGCTTCAAGAGAATTTATATGATGCTGTAAGAATTCTGCAAATGAATGCAGACTATGAGAACCAAGGGATTCTCCCACGAATATGTACCTGTGACAGCATTAAGGTGCGAGGGAAGGGGAAGAGGTCATATGCATTCTCAGAAGATTTTGAAGATAAATCAGTTTAGAAGACATTGACCTCATCGTGCGAAGACATTCACTCATAGATAAGGAGTTGGTTCCAGATTTGTACGAATCCACGGATCAGTACAAGTGAGGAATCTAACTACTTTGTGAAGCATAAGTGAACATACTAGGCATTTTATGAGATGCAGTATGAAATAGATCCGACTTGTGTGAACAGAAACTGCTTGTGGTAGAAAGTGATGAATCTATAGGATCAAAGAGGCCGTAAAAAGGAAGTTTTATTTACCACACAAAGAACTGCTAGACGGAGTGGAAGAGGAGGCCGAGCAGTTCGATCGTCTGTGCCCTAACTTGGCGACGGAGGACACCTACGGCGACGGCGGAGAAGACGGTGCCCGCGGCCGGCGTGAAGACGGCGTCGAAGAGGTCGGCGGCAGCTAAGCGCTTGGTCGCCGGCGTCGTCGAGGGATAGCGGTGGCGCTAGGGTTCGTGCGAGAGTGGAAGAAGAGATAATGACTGTGGTGTGGCATGTATTTGTAGGGACAGGGGTGGCTCAGTGTCATTACACAGGTGCCCCTGGCGATTCACATCTGAGGAACACGTGGCCATCATGCAGCATATCGGAGGTTGTTCCACGTCCCACGCACGCCTGGATTGTCGGGTGGTCGTTCCCACTTCTCCGGGTTTCAGGTGAAGGAATTAGCATTGAAAGCGGACTTAATGTTTGTCTCTGTATCTTCTGCTGACAAGGCCGCAGAGAAGACATTTGACAATTTCAAAAGAATGCATATGATTTGGAGAGATAGAGTTTGAGATAGAAAGCATAGAGAGGTTAGGGTCCGATCACATTCACTTAGTTCAAAAGAATCAACAAGAAGACATAGCTATAAGTGAATGCTGTAGAGGACAGAACACTAGTATACACATCTAATCATCGTAGCAAAGATAATCATGAAGACATGTTGAGATTGAAGCCAAACCAAATGTGAAGACATAGCAAATGTAACGCCATGAGTGAAACACTTCAAACAGAACGTTTGGTGGTGATGTGACCCACCGTATAGGAAGTATTAGACCCAGACACGGCGCACAATTATCGTGGCGCTCCGAAGTCAAATTCCTCATTAATGTATTCACACTTAGAATGCATGTCTTCATTGATTGAAGATATACTTTACTTCGTGTGTTGCACATCTAAGTCATCATTATGCATAAGTGTTAGGATGTGTGCCTGATCACAGGACATTTGAGGTTTCCAAGATATTTAGCTCACAACGTAACTTGCAAAATCTCTTCTCATCCAAGGGCTTGGTGAAGATATCTGCCAATTGCTCTTCAGTGTTGACGTGTATGATATCAATGTCTTCCTTCACAACATGATCTCTGAGAAAGTGATGAAGAATTTCAATGTGCTTTGTCTTCGAGTGCTGAACTGGGTTGTTGGCAATCTTGATGGCGCTTTCGTTGTCGCAGTAAAGTGGCACTTGCTTCAGATGAATGCCATAGTCTTTGAGTGTTTGCTTCATCCACAGAAGCTGAGCGCAGCAAGATCCAGCAGCAATGTATTCAGATTCAGCAGTGGAGAGAGATACACAGTTCTGCTTCTTTGAAGACCAACATACAAGTGATCGTCCCAGAAAATGACATGTGCCTGATGTAGACTTGCGATCCACCTTGTCACCAGCATAATCAGCATCCGAGAATCCAACCAGATCAAACTCTGAGCCCTTTGGATACCATAATCCTAGAGTTGGGGTGTAAGCCAAATATCGAAGAATTCGCTTCACAGCTAAGTGATGCGATTCCTTTGGTGCCGCTTGGAATCGAGCACACATGGCAAACACTAAGCATAATATCTGGCCTAGATGCACATAGATAAAGTAAAGAACCAATCATGGAGCGGTATACCTTTTGATCGAACTCTTTACCATTGTCGTCGGGACCCAGATGATGTTTGGCTGGCATTGGCGTCGTGAAGCCTTTGCAGTCTTGCATACCAAACTTCTTCAGGCAATCTTTGAGATACTTCTCTTGAGATATAAAGATGCGTTGCGTTGCTGACGTATTTGAAGACCAAGGAAGAACTTCAGCTCACCCATCATGGACATCTGATATTGCTCTTGCATCATATATCCAAACTCTTCACTGTATTTCTGATTGGTGCAGCCGAAGATAATGTCATCCACATATATTTGGCACACAAACAGTTCACCATCATATGTCTTCGTGAAGAGAGTGGGGTCGAGGGAACCAGTGTTTGAAGCCTTTGCTCTTCAGGAAGTCTTTGAGTGTGTCATACCAAGCCCGAGGGGCTTGTTTGAGGCCATACAATGCCTTGTTGAGCTTGTACACCATGTCAGGATGTTTTGGATCTTCAAAGCCAGGCGGTTGTGCAACATACACTTCTTCTTCAATCTTGCCATTGAGAAAAGCGCTCTTCACATCCATTTGATATAGAAGTATGTTATGATGATTTGCATAGGCCAGCAGTATGCGTATGGCTTCAAGTCTAGCCACAGGAGCAAATGTTTCATCGAAGTCAATCCCTTCAACTTGAGTGTATCCTTGAGCAACGAGACGAGCTTTGTTTCTGACAACTTGACCATGCTCATCTTGCTTGTTGCGATATCCATTTGGTGCCTATTATATTGTGCTTCCGAGGATCAGGACACTTAACCAGTTCCCATACATTATTCAGCTCAAACTGTTGAAGCTCTTCTTGCATAGCTTGAATCCATTCAGGTTCCATGAAGGCTTCTTCAACTTTCTTGGGTTCAGATATTGAGACGAATGCGAAGTGCCCATAGAAATTTGCTAGCTGTGTTGCCCTTGAACGAGTGAGTGGACCTGGTGCATTGATGCTATCAATTATTCTCTCAATCTGTACTTCATTTGCAACACGAGGATGTACAGGACGAAGATTTTGCTCTTGCTGATCATTGTCATTGTTAGAGGGATTGTCTTCAGGCTGAGCATTGTCTTCAGGTTGATCAGGTGCGGAGATGATAAGTTCCTCTTCAGGTTGAGCTTCAGAAGGTATGATTTCTCCAGTTCCCATAAGTTTGATTGATTCACTGGATGGAACTTCATCTAGCACATTTGGCAGGTGCTCTCTTTGTGAGCCGTTAGTCTCATCGAACCGCACATCCACTGTTTCAACCACTTTATAATGAAAGAGATTGAAGACTCTGTAGGAGTGCGAATCCTTTCCATATCCAAGCATAAAACCCTCATGTGCTTTTGGTGCAAATTTTGAAGTGTGATGTGGATCCTTGATCCAGCACCTGGCGCCAAATACTCTGAAGTAACTGACATTTGGCTTCTTGCCAGTAAGGAGCTCATAGGATGTCTTGTTCAGAAGCTTGTGAAGATAAACATGGTTGATGATATGGCATGCAGTATCAATGGCTTCAGGCCAGAATTTTCTTGGAGTCTTGTATTCATCAAGCATCGTCCGAGCCATCTCAATAAGTGTTCTGTTCTTGCGTTCGACGACGCCATTCTGCTGTGGCGTGTACGGAGCTGAGAATTCATGTGTGATGCCCAAAGTATCAAGATATGTATCTAGGCCAGTGTTCTTGAATTCAGTGCCATTGTCACTTCTGATGTGCTTTATCTTGGCGCCATAGTTGTTCATTGCTCGATTGGCGAAGCGTCTGAAGACATCCTGCACTTCAGTCTTGTAAAGGATTATATGCACCCAAGTATATCTTGAATAATCATCAACAATGACAAAGCCATAGAGACAAAGTAGTAGTAGTAAGAGTTGAGTAATGAGTGGGACCGAAAAGATCCATGTGTAGCAGTTCGAAGGGTTGAGTCGTTGTCATGATTGTCTTCGAGGGATGCTTGGCCCTCGTCATCTTTCCTGCTTCACAGGCACCGCATAAGTGATCCTTCTTGAACTTGACGCCCTCGATGCCTATGACATGCTTCTTCTTGCAAGGGTGTGGAAGGTTCCTCATGCCAGCATGCCCTAGCCTCCGATGCCAGAGCCAGCATTCTGAAGCTTTTGCTAGAAGACATACGGCAAGTTGTGGTCCTGCTGAGAAATCTACCACGTACAAATCATCTTTCCGATACCCTTCAAACACTAGAGACTTGTCAGATTCCATTAGAACAAGGCAACGATATTTTCCAAACATCACAATCATGTTTAAATCGCAAAGCATTGAGACAAACATTAAGTTGAACCAAGGGATTCAACAAGCATGACTTTATCCATGTGTTGATCCTTTGAGATTGCAACTCTACCTAGACCCAATACCTTGCTTTTACCAGTGTCAGCAAATGTGATGTGACTTTTGTCTGATGGACGTAAAGTTGAGTCCATGAGAAGGCTTCGCTTGCCAGTCATGTGATTTGTACACCCACTATCAATAATCCATTCTGAAGCAGCTGGTGTCGTACCCTACAGTGCAGTTAGGGGGATAGGCTTCACGAAGAGAATTGTGAAGCAAAAACATTTGACGAACCAGTGGATTATTAAAGCTTAGATCGAGATTAGGACTGATAGGGCAAGTTGCAAGCGATTCAGAAACAAAGTACATAGTAAGACCATTTGGGCATTTGATCTTGCGCCCTACAAGATGTTTAAGGTCCCCAGCAATAGTGTCAGACGATTTTGGTTTTCGGCTGGAGACCTTTCCCTGCAAAAGAGAGTTAAGCTTTCTTAGCCACCCACATCTTCAGGGGGCTTCGAAGCAATAAGTCTAAGTGCAGCATCTGAGAACTTTGGCTTTGGAGCCCTAGCAAAAAGTCTTGCAGGTGGACAATAGTACTCATAAGAATAAGCAGAATAGTTCTTGGTCTTATGAACATGGCGGTTTGATGAACCGCGCTCATATTCATAGGCCTGAGTATGGCTTCCCTGCAAAACATTTGCGTTAGTGTGACTCAGGTGAGTCCTCTGTCTGTATGAAGCCTTTGGACCGTATGAAGCCTGTGGTCTGGGGTTTGTCTTCTTCACCTGTGGTGTCATGATGACATTCACAGGAAGATTCTCCAAACACCTTTTCGGCACCCAGATCTTCTTCATAGGCGGTCCATTCCTGCAGTTAGTACCAATGTACCTGGCAAACACTTCACCATTCTGATTCTTAAACAGTTTATAGTTTGCATCAAAGGATTCATCAATAACAATGGGATTAGCACAAGTGAAGCCAGATAGGGTGGATGGATCCGCTGAAGGTTCCTTTGCAGCAACCCATGTGGTTTTGGGGTACTGCTCAGGTTTCCAGTAAGAGCCATCAGCATTCATTTTCCTTTCGAACCCAACACCCTCTTTCCTAGGGTTTCGGTTCAGGATCTGCCTTTTGAGGACATCACATAGTGTCTGATGCCCTTTGAGACTTTTGTACATCCCTGTTTCAAGCAGTGTCTTCAACCTAGCATTCTCATCAGCAATAGCAGTGGTATCCTCAGCAGAGGGGTTAGTTACCACATCAACAGTTGAAGATATTGCAACAGTAGCAGCAGTAGAACATTCAGCAACAGAAGTAGCGTTATCACGCTCAATGCATTTAAGACATGGTGGTTCAAATCCTTCCTGAGCTGAACTGATCTGTTCGGCGCGAAGTGACTCGTTTTCCTTTTGAAGATCTTCATGAGCCGCTCTCAATTTCTCAAGATCTTGCTTCCTTTGAAGATAATCATAGGAAAGCTTTTCATGAGTTGTTGAGAGCGTTTCATGACGACTTTCAAGTTCCTCATACTTAACGTGAAGATTTTTTATGTCTTCAATTAAGGACTGAGATCGAGTCATTTCAGCGTCTAACAGATCATCGCTTTTGTCTAACAGTTTTTGAATGTGTTCCATAGCTTTCTGTTGTTCAGTTGCAATTTTAGCAAGTGTTTTGTAGCTGGGTTTGGAACCACAATCAGAGTCATCGTCACTAGATGTTTGATAGTGAGTAGTGCGTGTGTTTACCTTGGCACCACGTGCCATGAAGCAGTAGGAAGGAGCGGAGTAGTCCTTGTCATTTGCATCGGTGTCGGTGATGAAGTCATTGTCTTCAGTGTTGAAGATGGACTTGGCAACGTATGCTGTAGCCAGACTTGCAACGCCAGAATCGGACTCCTCCTCAGACTCCACCTCCGCCTCCTCAGAAGTGCCTCCTCAAATCCATTTCCTTGCCAACAAACGCACGTGCCTTGCCAGATGAGCTCTTCTTGTGTGATGAAGACTTTGAGGAAGACTTGGAAGAAGACTTTGAGTATTTCTTCTTCTTCTTGTCGTCAGAGTCATACTCCTTGCTCTTCTTCTTCTTGTTGTTCTCATTGTCCCACTATGGACACTCAGAGATGTAGTGGCCAGGTTTCTTGCACTTGTGACATGTTCTCTTCTTGTAGTCATGAGCAGAAGCTTCATCATTCCTTGAGCTTGATCGTGAAGACTTTCTGAAGCCTTTCTTCTTGGTGAATTTTTGGAACTTCTTCACAAGCATAGCAAGCTCCCTTCCAATGTCTTCAGGATCATCAGAACTGCTGTCAGATTCTTCTTCAGATGAGGAGACAGCCTTTGCCTTCAAGGCACGAGTTCGCCCATAGTTGGGACCGTAGATGTCTCTTTTCTCAGAAAGCTGAAACTCGTGTGTGTTGAGCCTCTCAAGTATGTCAGACGGATCGAGTGTCTTGAAATCAGGACGTTCTTGAATCATCAGGGCTAGGGTGTCAAACGAACTGTCAAGTGATCTCAGGAGTGTCTTGACGACTTCATGCTTGGTGATCTCAGTAGCGCCGAGGGCTTGAAGCTCATTTGTGATGTCAGTGAGTCGATCAAACGTGAGCTGGACATTCTCATTGTCATTTCTCTTGAAGCGGTTGAAGAGGTTGCGAAGGACACTGATTCTTTGATCTCTCTGGGTTGAGATGCCTTCGTTGACCTTGGATAGCCAGTCCCAGACTAGCTTGGATGTTTCCAAGCACTCACGCGGCCATACTGTCCTTTGGTCAGATGACCACAGATGATGTTCTTGGCAGTAGAGTCCAGTTGAACGAATTTCTTTACATCAGCGGTAGTGACACCTTCTCCAGCCTTGGGAACGCCGTTCTTGATGACATACCATAGGTCGACGTCAATGGCTTCAAGATGCATGCGCATCTTATTCTTCCAGTAGGGATATTCAGTTCCATCAAAGACGGGGCACGCAGCGGAGACTTTAATTATCCCTGCAGTCGACATAGCTAAAACTCCAGGTGGTTAAACCGAATCACACAGAACAAGGGAGCACCTTGCTCTGATACCAATTGAAAGTGCGCTAGTGATCGACTAGAGGGGGGGTGAATAGGCGATTTTTATGAAAGTCTTCAAAACATGGAAGTTTCGAAGACAAACGATAGAAATAAACCTATTACCATGCAGCGGAAGGTAGACTACACTAGGCAAACCATAGTCAAGTATTCAATGAAGTGAAAGCACAATGACTAATAGCAGCTAGGCAGTAAGGATCAGGTAGGAAGATATTGAGAAGCCAATCAGTACACAGTACACTCACGTTGTGAAGACAAAAGATAGAACAGACACGCAATGACTTCACAATGAGTGATCAGTAAGTAAGAGGAAGTGAAGATGAAACCAGTGACTCATTGAAGACAATGATTTGTTGGACCAGTTCCAGTTGCTGTGACAACTGTACGTCTGGTTAGAGCGGCTAGGTATTTAAACCTTAGGACACACAGTCCCGGACACCCAGTCCTGAACACGCAGCTCAGGACACCAAGTCCTCACCGTATTCTCCTTGAGCTAAGGTCACATAGTCCTCGCCCAATCACTCTGGTAAGTCTTCAAGGTAGACTCCCAAACCTTCACAGACTTCGTTCACTGGCAATCCACAATGTCTCTTGGATGCTCTGAACGCGACGCCTAACCGTCTGGGGATGCACAGTCCTCAAGTGTAATAAGTCTTCAGATCACACAGACAAGAAGACTTAAGTGATGCCCAATGTTCTCTGGCTCTGGGTGGTTAGGGCTTTATCCTCGCAAGGAATTCTTTCTCTCAAAGGCTTCGAGGTGGGTTTCTCTCAAATGACAAAAGCCGTACTCTCAATCTGAGCAGCCAACCGTTTATGGTTGTAGGGGGTGGGCTATTTATAGCCACTTGGCAGCCCGACCTGATTTGTCCGAAATGACCCTGGGTCACTAAGGAACTGACACATGTCTCAACGGTCAGATTTCAAACTCTCATGGAAACTTTACTTGGGCTACAAGCAAAGCTGACTTGTCCGGCTTGGGACAAGATTCGCTCTCATTGTCTTCACTCGAAGACATAGGTTTTTGGTTTAGGCATCACTTCAGTCATTCTGACTGGTTCTCCTGGACCCCAGTTAACAGTACGGTGGTTCCTATGACTCAACACAAAAGAAAAAGAACTACGAAAGATCTAAGTCTTCGAGCTCCATAGGCTTCATATCGTGTCTTCTTTTGTCATAGTCTTCAATGTGAATATCTTCATATACCACCTTTGACTTCAATGTCTTCATACATTTTTAGGGGTCATCACTGGTAGTAAAACCGAATCAATGAGGGACTTCTACCTGTGTTATCCTGCAATTCTCACAAACACATTAGTCCCTCAACTAGGTTTGTCGTCAATACTCCAAAACCAACTAGGGGTGGCACTAGATGCACTTACATGGGAGAATGGAAAGCCACTACCCTGCCATTCGCACGCTGGCAGTTCGCTCCTACTCGTCCCCGCACGTCCTTCAATAATACGGCGGTTCGCTCCTAGTCGTTCCGTCCATTCACATTACGGCAGTTCCACTAATCCTAACCCTCCTCCCAAATCCATGGCGTCCCAAATCTCCACGATCGGCGGTGAGTACAAGGTTAGAATCATCATCGACGATGAGTTCGACGTCATCTACACCCGTTCTTCCGCGACGGTGGAAGGATGCATTTCTCGCTTCAGACGCATGTTCGAAGACTCAGATGATGAGTGGGTCGCTGGGCTAGATGTTGAGTACACCACAGTCCTGGGACGAGAGAAGGATCTAAAGAATGAAGAGAGGAAGAAGCCCGCCGTGATCCAGGTTTGCGTGCATGACTTGTGCTTAGTCTACCACATATGCCATGCCGACGTTGAGTGCCAGGATTTTAAGAACTTCCTCGAGAGCAACCTAGTCAAATTCGTTACTGTAGACTTTCGTAACGACAAAGAAGTCATGCGTCAGATAGGCCTCGTTGTAGGCAACACCTTCAACCTCCAGAAGAATCGGCTGGTGTCCTCTCATCAGCCTTCAATGTTGACCCTGGCAGGAGCCATCGTTCATCCTTCGTACGGTAAACTGGAGAAACCTCATTACACGTTTCATCGTCATGCATGGCAGCGGAATGTACTAGATATAGACCACATCCACTACGCTGCATGGATGGCTACCCTTTGCTTCAATATCTACAAGGGTTGGATGAAGAGCAACAGCCAAGTGTGCGGTTCAAGCAAAGAAGTATCGGCCAAGAGTGTCGGGGGACTAATCCACGAGCACCTATGGGACCGGCGGACCGAGTCCCTTTCGGTTCGGCGGGGGCGAGGGTCGCACGAAGAGCGGATCGAGGCGAACACATGAGCAGTTTACCCAGGTTCGGGTCGCACGGATGCGTAAAATCCTACTCCTGCTTTGTGGTTTGTATTGAGTTCTTGCTCGGGAGAACGGAGTGCTACAGTACACGCCAGCAGCTAACGAGACCGAGCCTGAGTGTTCTCTTCCTCCCCCCCTCTACGTTGCGCATGGGCCTCCTTTTATATGCTCAAGGGGTCACCGACAGGTGGCAACGTAGACAAGGGTAAAAATGGAAAGGTGTTGCGGTTGGTATAGCTACCTGCTACAGTGCATCATACCTAACCCTGACGACAGGGGACAAGGGCATTAAATGCCCGTCTGCGTCGCCCAAATAGTGCAAAAGGGACCGTCAGGGACGCCACTGCTCGCCACGATGGCAATCTTGTCAGCGCCGCTTGCCACCGCGCACCGCTGGCTGCACAGCCTCCCGCCACGTACGCCTGGAAGGGTCCCCAGAGCGACACGTTGGTGGATGTGCTGGAGCGCGGGCACAGAGTGGTGGCTTGCCGCGGCAAGCGCCTTGCCGCGGTCGTTGTCTTGTCGCGTCCGGGAGCTTGTCGCTCACCGGGCCTTGCCGGGACGCGTGGCGCGTCCGGCAAGTTCCTTGAGATGCCTTGGTTGGCCTTCCCGGCAAGCTCCTCTTGCCGGGGTCTTGTCTCCTTGGCTTGGATACTTTGTGTCCTTGAATGGCTCCAAAGGAACCACGGAGGACCTTGGCGGTCACCCGGCAAGCCTTGCCGCGGGATGCTGCGACTGCCCGTGCACAAGTTCGGGATACTAGGGTACCCCTACTCTAGTACACCGACAGGAGCCCCCGGGCCTGGGCCATACACGGTGCCGAGCGCTGTTGGGCCAGGCCCAAAACAGGGCATGGGCACGCGCGGCCTAGGTTACGCCGTATCTCATTTGCTTTACTCTGAACTTATTCCTTTTTAGGACTCTGGCCCAGAGAGCAGCGAAGAGAGCCAAGGTCCCGGTGATTGTCATCGAGGACGAACCCACCGCGACAGCAGGGGGTGCGTCCGAGACAACCTTGCCGGACCCGGCAACTGTTCTCCAGAGCAGCCCCCAGCGTAAGTATATGGTTCGCTTTCCGCTGTTAGGCGCGCATGGATACTCTTTCTTTGCTGACATCTGACTGTTGGTTTGTGTAGGAGCAGAGCAGCCCCACCAGGAGCGCCCGGAGGCCGCCCCCGAAATGCCAAGGGAGAGTCCTCCGGCAAGGGAGAGTTCTCCGGCAAGGGACAGCACCGCGTCCCCCCGGCGGCGGAGACTACGACTGCCGAACCCAGTACAGGTAATCTTCTCTTCAAAGCTTCCCTTGGGTTCTTCTTCTTTTGGGTATTTGCTTGACTTTTCTCACTTTTCTCAGACCCATCTTCTGCGGATTCTTTTTGGCCTAAACGGGGTTATAAGCCTAGGCTTATTCCGTTCTTTACTAACGGGACGCTGGCCTCCACGTGGTTGCTCTCGGCGAGCCCAGGCACGAGGGCCTTGGTCCCGGTGGTAGCACTAACGGGACAATAACTTCACGCGCAAACATTTCAGGGGTTAGTTTAACCCCTGAAATGTTGACGCGTGAAAGCTTATTGGTCCCGGTTAGTGCTACCAACCGGGACCAAAGGCCCTCGTGCCTGGGCTCGCCGGAGCAACCACGTGGAGGCCCATCTGTCCCGGTTAGTATAAGAACCGGGACTAAAGGCCTAGGGCATTAGTAACGACCCTTTAGTCCCGGTTCCCCAACCGGGACAGATAGGCCTTATGAACCGGGACAAATGGGCCTTTTCTACTAGTGGTGGTGTCGAAACCTCTCCCTAGTGACCCGCAAAAAAAAAGAAACCTCTCCCTAGTGACCATATCAACATCAATGTTGATGCCAATTTTGTGGAGAGTACTAATGCTGTCAGTTTCTTCTTGGGATTTTATTGATCGGTGTACCATTATGAACGAAGCTGAGCCCCGCGACTGTCTTGCATGATTTTATATAGACATCACTCTTCACCAGTCTATTATTTTAGAGGCTGAATGTGTTTTCATACATTCTTTCCTTACAAATGAGAAGCTTGACAGGCCCCCTCTAACTGATCTGATGAAAAAGGCTCTGAGTATCTCTAGAATGATTCAAAAATTTAATATTTCAAAGATAAATCAGATTGCCAATGGGATGGCACATGAGATTGCTAAGTTCAGCTTTAGTACAAGGTCCGATGGGATTCTTATTAATTTTCTTCTGCCCCGCGTTGCGTATGCTGTAATGGATATGATTGTAAGAACATCTGTTTTAATTAATTAATATATGGGGTGCTTTTCAAAAAATAATTATTCCTGGAGAGTTATTCCTGTGTGTGCTCCACGGCCGTCTATTTGTTAAATAGTATTTTCTCCTTCTCAACCGACCAATGAAAAATGGCAAAGCTTTTGCCGTTGTTTTAGAAGAAAAAGAAAACAGTCGGCCTGGTATTGAAAACCCAGCATGAATGTGCCTCGGATGCGCCGGTGGGCGACTGTGCATGCACATACTCGCATCAAATTCACGGCTCGGCTGAGCATCTCCAAGAGCAGCGCAATATAAGCGCCGCGCTTGAAATTTTTTGCTTTTGCGCGCGCAGCCGCTCCAAGCGTTTCAACGGAGGCATAAAAAACATGCACGTGGCATAAGTGGTTTAGCGCGCGGGGCGAAACGGCATCGCGCGCCACTTATTTCATATGCCCGGTCCCATGCGCTGCACATTCAAGCGCCCGCGCCGCGACTTTCATCTTCTCTCAATCCAGGCGCTGGCGCCGCCGCTTGCACCATCCCATTTGCTCCGGCGACCCGATGGCGCTTCCCCGGCCTATCCCCGCGCTGCCGCTGCTTCCTCCGTCTCCCTCTAGTCGCCGCCGACCCTCGCGCGCGCCATTCCTTTGACGAATAGCGCCCGGCCGCCCATTGCCGCTCGGCGCCCACAAGGTGTTCGACAAAATGCTTGTAAGGTATTGCTTCAACTTCACATTTTTATATGAATTTGATGCATGTTGTTTGTAGTTTTTATAGACTAGTTAAAATTTAACATTGTAGATGAGTTCGTCATATGACTCTTCTGAAGAAGAATTTGATATTGAAGAGGAGGAGGACCTTGCAATGATCCTAGCTATGCACATCAATAAAACCGAAGCACGGTGGTTCGGTTATGGATCGGCAGAAAATTTGGAGGGATAAGATCGATGCCGACAACAGATTGATGAGGCACTGTTTTGTGGATAATCCCGTGTACCCCGAGTTGTACTTCTGGCGCCGGTTTAGAATGAGCATCGAGTTGTTCAGGCGCATTGGAGAGAAACTGGCGAGCCATAATCGGTTTTTTCAGCAAAGGAGTTATGGGTCGGTAGAAAATTTGGAGGTATAGGATCGATGCCCACAACAGATTGATCAGGCATTATTTTGCGGAGAATCCCACATACCCGGAGTCGTACTTTCGTCGCCAGTTTAGGATGAGCACTGAGTTGTTTAGGCGCATTGCAGAGAAACTAGCGAGCCATGACCATTTTTTCAGCAAAGGAGGAATGCCGCCGGAGAACTCGGGCATAGCACCTTTCAGAAGGTCGCAGCCGCTTTGCGTATGTTGGCATACGGTATTCCGGCTGATCTTGTTGATGACCACTTGGCCATGAGTGAGAGTCAAGCCATCATGTGTGTCAAGTGTTTGGTCCGGAGTATTTGAGATCTCCCAATGCTGAAGACGCCGCAAGGTTTTTGGAGATGAACAAAGCTCGCGGATTCCCAGGTATGCTTGGCTCAATAGATTGCATGCATTGGAGTTGGAAGAACTGTCCTAAGACATGGCATGGGCAATTCCATAGCCAAAAAAGGGTTCCACTATAATCCTTGAAGCGGTAGCCGATCAAGAGACTTGGATTTGTCATGCTTTTTTTGGAATGCCTGAATCTTTGAATGACATCAACGTTGTTAATCGGTCACCACTCATGAATAAGATTGCAAATGGTGAATTGCCACCGGTGCAATTTGTAGCAAATGGCCATACATACAACTATGGCTACTATCTTGTGGATGTCACCTACCCACAGTGGCAAACATTTGTGAAGCCGTTGAAAAAATCGAAAGGTAAGAAAAATCTTGATTTCCATGATGCTCAGGTGGTGGCTAGGAAAGATGTGGAGAGAGCTTTTGGGATTTTGTTAGCCCAATTTGCCATTATGAGAGGACCGACTAGATTTTGGGATCAAAAGATGCTTTGGTACATTATGCATGCTTGTGTGATCATGCACAACATGATCATTGAGAATGGCGTGGTCAAGATTTAGACTACTCTCAGTATGAGTTCTTGGGACATCCCGTGTGAGTTCGGCGGAGGCTGCGAGGGTGGCCCGATTTGTTGCCTCCTACCATGCCATTGGACGTGCCGAAACACATGATGATCTTCAAAATGATCTCATTAAGGAGTGGTGGGCATGGAATGACCGACAAAGAGCATGATGGTTTGTATGTTTGATGTTGTATTGTTGAACTATTGTTGTATTGAAAGATAAACTATTTGTTTGAGTTGTAATAAAATTGAACTATTTATTGATGATTTATTTTTTTGTGTTTGATCTTTTTGGTTTTGTTTGGAGTGCATATGTTGTTTGTGTTGAGCGCGCACGCCGTTTTTTTGCAGTGCCTGCTGAAGCGGCTCGTGCGCGCTATATTTTGCAGCGGCATGCAAAAACTCACGATTCCGGCATTGTAAACGGTTTTTTAATCAGCGCGCCACATGTTGCGCGGCTGTCGGAGATGCTCTAGGGTGATGTTTTTGAGTTGAGTCACAGGGTGACGTAAACACTAAACAGGAGTTCAGGAACAAGATGATGGGCCTGGGGAGGCGATCCAACTATCACAGACATTATGTATACAGAGCGTATGCATTTGTTATTCGACAATCGGTCGCAGGTTCAGCCTAGCTACCTTTAAACTGCACATCCCGGCCCTTCCACGGCGCGCGCTTATGTATACAGAAAGTGTGCACGTATATATGGAGTATACGTAGCAATCTTCAGATAGGCTCTACGTAGATACTCGTATGTCAAGAGGCGATCACTCGAATGCATGGCTCCACCGTCACGTGGACGCATGCCGCCGTGCCATCGAACTGCTCACTCTGCTCGATCCGGCCGGCCGCCTCCACACCCGTGCAAACAAGTCCTCACGCAGGCACGCAGCCTCGGGCAGAACTTCATCATTCACGGCCACACTCGATCGGCACTCGATCGATCGGGAGCAATGCATGCACCCATGCAGTGCAGGTGATCGATCGAATCGATCAGCTGCTCTGACTGACCGGTCTCCCGCCGGTGCCATGAACCAGTCAGTTGCTCATCATCAGGCGACAGACAGGTGCCTAACTTGCCGGGGCCTAGGAGCGCGTGCGATCGTGTGCATGGAGTACGCTGCATGCATGCGCTGCACAGCAAACATGCGCATGCAGCGACGTCGATCCATCGATCGATTCATGCATGAGTGCAACGCAATGATATTCGTGGCCAGTCGGAGATTCGATCGTTCGCGGTCGGTCGTTCAACGCGCAGCTCGATCGCAGGTGCTGTGCATGCATGCATGCATGGCGGGAGATTCATGGACGGACGGACGGACGGACGGACGGACAGAGATTCATTCAGCAGTGCACTAGCTCGTTTGAACGCAGAGTTTATTCGGCCGAGACTCGATCTCATTGACCCATCGCTAGTTCCCTACTCGATCGATCCTCGTCGGGTCAGGTCGCCATCCATCGATAGCTGCCGCGCGCCATGGAGTCGAATCCATCTTTTCTTTGACGCCAGGAGCTCTCTGGCTGCCCTTGATTCTTGCTGTACGTGGTACAGACGTCGGGTGACGTGCTAATCCGTTATTGGGCGTGAAAACATCGATGAAGTATGAAAATTTTACGGGTAAAGCTACACCTACGTAATCATTTTTATGTATCTTACGTACAGTCCAATTTGATAGTTTTATAGTATTGGTTAGTATTTGAGCCGGGGGCACACACCCTTGAATTCAAGAAGGGATAGTTTAGTTAGTGGGGAAGGAATGTATGTAGGTTACATTATATAGGAGCTTTAGGTAGATGTAGATATTTTTTAAATTTCATCTGGTGCAACAACTAGACCGTTCAGGCCAACTCTAGTCGATCCTCTAAAAAATAGAGTAAGATCCGGTCGAGTAAAGTTAGTGGAGTAAATGTTTACTTCTCTATAGGTGGTCGTACCTAGTCGATCCTCTAAACTTAGTCGGGTGACGTGCTAATCGGCGATTGGGTGCAAAATTATCGATGAATTCGTATAAAATTTTTACCTGGTGCAACACCATCACTTGAGACCATTAAGGCGAGAAGTATACATTGATCCGATATTTATTAACGAGATGCAACAAACTCCATGGCATGACCATATATAAGCACTCCTTTCCATGTGTTAAATTGGCGTACATGTTCTATTGACGCCATCAAACAAGATCACAACCATGCGCCACGACTTGTCCAGTAGCCTTAACGCAGACGTCTGTGCCATCCCATCGATAATCTTGTGCCTAGCCTACTAGTATTCGTTCGTCTGGTTTATTCTAGCTACCTACGCTATTTTGTCTTTATAGCAGGCCAAGTTTCCTGTGTGTTTGACTATGACATTGACACTCTAAATATAGCCTTCAAATATTCAAAATATAAAGCCTAATTTCACTCCTCTATCATCATTGTACTAACAGTACAATTCAGACAAATTTACATTAAACTCTTTTACTCACTCATAACTAATTTTACACCAAATGAATGCATTTCATGTTGATACATCTATCAACCTTATATCTCAAATAGTAGTTTCATGCATAAATAGAAAGTTACATTAAGGTACACATTTGTCATGCGGTCTAACATTTTTCATTTTAATTGATAGTTTTGTGATGAACTAAAATTGCATTTTGCTACAAAGACCTTTTTTTATTTTTAAAGTTAGTTATGGATGTTCACAAAATCTATTACATCAAGGGGTTTCGATACAAATTTAAGCAAACAAAAGGCATCACACTACACCATAAATTAGCCATTGCCTCAATATATGCTATAGTGTCCCAAAATATACATGTCCATATACTATCCTTAAATATCTAAAAAGTTTCAAACGTACAATGTTTTAGGGCATAAGATTAAAAAACACTTGTAGGGGGTTTCTAGAGTAGGTTTGTCAAGCTTTGGTGCAAGTAAATAGATAAATCCAAAGACTATGAGGTGTCCTAAGGTCACCTCTTTTGTTCATGCTCATCAGCGGTGCTCAGGAACGGAAGGGGTCACCTTCAGACCTCAGTGTGTTGATTTGGTCTAGGACACCGGAAGGTCAAGTTTAAGTACTGCCTAGGGGAGGCTAACATGCTGCCAAGAAGATTGTTACGCCATGTTTTTATGAGAAAACTTCTTATAATTGGGCCGACAAGCGCCCTAGTTTTCTTGTGAACATTTTAGTGGACAATCTAAGCATTGTTCGCAGGCAATAAATTTGCCATGGCGATTTTCCGTACAAAAACGCATGTGTACTTTACTACTCCCTTCGATCCATAATAGTTGTTGCTCAAACAGATGTATCTAGCACTTAAAAACATCTAGATACATCTGTTTCAGTGACACTTAATATGAATCGTCAGGAGTACTAGTTTTTAAATAAAAAACAAGAGTTATTACTAGAATGCGTAAGCTAGAAATGAGAGGGTGCAAATCACTTAATCACTCGAGCGAGTTTCAATGCAAGAGATTGATTACACATCAGGATAATTATTCTCTCTGAATCGGCGTTCCTTTTGGACATGTTTCCCCTTTCGTCCGGTCTGTTATGTGGCCGTGTAAGAAGAGAAGACGTGAAGAAGGCCCTATTTCAAATAGGTGACATGAAGGACCCTGGTCCCGATGCCCTTCACACAATTTTCTTTAAAAGGTTTTGGCACATAGTTGGTGAGGAGCTAGCCAATGAGGTGCTTCAAGCAATCAACACAAGAAAGATACCAGAAGGTTGGAACTCTACTAATGTGGTGATGATCCCCAAGGTGGTTAGCCCACAGGTAATCACTCAGTTCAGGCCCATTAGTTTGTGCGATGTTGTGTACAAAATAATTTCGAAGATGCTTGCAAATAGGCTGATTTTTTTGCTAGAAGTTATTTCCCCTACCCAAAGCGCATTTGTTCCAGAAAGGTTGATCGCTGATAATGTGTTGGTAGCCTATGAGTGCTTTCATGCCATAAAGAAGAAAACCGATGGGTCTAATGGGTATTGTGCAGTTAAATTAGACATGCTTAAAGCATATGATAGAGTTGAATGGGGCTTTCTGCCTCATATGATGATAAAGCTTGATTTTAATGCACAGTGAGTTGAGATGATAATGGAATGTCACCTAGTAGAAAAAGGGTCAAACGTGACGCACATTAGTGCCGGTTTGAATTTGAGCCGGCACTAATGTGTACATTAGTGCCGGTTCCAACGGCTAGCCGGCCGCTCTCATTAGTACCGGTTCGTGGCGAACCTTTAGCATCGGTTCGTGCCACGAACCGGTACTAAAATGAGTGGTGGCAGGATGTTGTCAGTCCGGGGCCCCTCCAGCACCTTTAGTACCGGGTCCGTGCCGAACCGTATAAGGTCGTCCTACATAGACCCTTCGTCCACCCGAGCTCGCTCTGTTCTTCCCCTTTCCCCTCTCCTCTCTGTTCTTTTCCCTCTTCCTCTCAAGCTCATCACACATTTTGCCCAAGATTTGAAGGCCCCCATCCATTCAAATGATCACAAAGGTTAGCAACTCTTTCCTTTCATCTCTCATTGCTAGATTAGCTCGTGCAATGCTTTATATAGTGATTGATTTTTGAGTTTAGTAATTTGGAGGAATTATATATATGTGCTAGTATTTGATTTATATGCAATTTGAGGTCAAAAATAACACTTAGTTTTGCATATGTAGGTGTGGTTTACTTAGTACCTTCTAAATCTCCGTCGTAACCACCGTCGATCGCTCGCAACGTCCCGTCGCCGGCACCACCTTGTGGTGAGCCTCTTGTTCATGAAGTTTTATATAAAAATTGATGTTTGTGTGATTTGGATATATAGTTACTCGTATAATTATCTTACCCGTACGTTGTTTGTTATACATATAGTGCCATGGTTTTGATATCCGTCCCCGTCGGCCCTAGTCCTTGTTATGATTCGGATGTGGTATGTATATTCTCTTTTAAAACTAGTTGCATTTCGTGTTTATGACAAATTATGCCCATCAAGTTGACATAGGAATTTTTTAGGAGGTAGTTGAACCCGAAATTCCAACCGACCCTATTGTCGAGAGGTTAAATTTAGTTGAAAAGAGAAAACGGATTTGAAGGAAAAATTGAAAAGAATTGAGGGGGAGAAGATGGAATTGGAGTTGCATGTTGCCGATGTCGTGATGATCACAAGATTAAGATGGAGAAAATGCGCTTGAAGATTAGAAAGATTAGAAAATATGCCATTCATAGTGAGGCTTGGTATCATTATGCTGTTGGATCAATTGTTACCTTAGTTGCGATCTTGATCGCATTTGTTGTTGCATTTAAATTCTTTAGCTAGAGAGTTATTTGTTTGTTGCATTGTAGTGTTGTATGCTCTTATGTATGAACTTTATGTATTGTATTAATTTGATGTTTTCGGTGCTGTGTATTGAAGATGAGCCGGCAATGGATGTACGATGACCGATGCTCTCCCGAGTTCATTAATGGCATGCATACTTTTCTGCTTGCGGCTGAGGCAAACAAGCGAGCGGATGGTTTTATGCATTGTCCATGTGCTGGCTGTAAGAATGGTCGCAATTACTCTACGTCAAGAACCATTCACGTCCACCTGTTTGAGTCCGGTTTCATGCCCCACTATAATGTTTGGACCAAGCATGGAGAAAGAGGGGTTATGATGGAAGACAATGAAGAAGAAGAGGACGACGACAGCTATCCTGGCCATGGGTTCCCTGAATACGATGATACAACAATGAGGGAAGATGCTGAGCCGGTAATGCGGGAAGAAGCTGAGCTGGCAATGCGAGAAGAAGCTGAAAGAAGAGCATCGGATGAGCCCGTTGATGATCTAGGTCGGGCCATTGCCGATGCAAAGAGAAACTGCGCAAGGTGATTTGGAGAAGAAGTTGCAGCGCATGTTAGAGGATCACAAAAATTGTTGTACCCGAATTGCTAGGTGACAAGAAAAAGCCTGGGCACCACACTGGAATTTGCAATGGAATGCAGAGAATGGTGTATCTGACAAGGGATTTGGAAAGTTGCTGGTAATGATAAAGGAATATGCTTCCAAAGGACAACGAATTGCCCGAGAGTACGTACGAAGCAAAGAAGGCTGTCTGCCATCTAGGGTTAGAGGTGCCGAAGATACATGCATGCCCTAATGATTGCATCCTCTACCGCGGTGAGTACGAGGATTTGAACGCTTGCCCGTATGCGGTGCATTGCGCTATTAAAGATCAGCCGCGATGACCCTGGTGATGTCGAGGGCGAGCGCCCCAGAAGAAGATTCCTGCCAAAGTGATGTGGTATGCTCCTATAATACCACGTTGAAACGTTTGTTCCAAAACAAAGAGCATTGCCAAGGCGATGCGATGGCACAGAGAAGACCGTAAGAAAGACGGAAAGTTGAGAGTACCCGCTAACGGGTCGCAGTGGAGAAAAATTGAAAGAAAGTACGGAAGGAGTTTGCAGATGACAAGAATGTATGGTTTGGTCTAAGCGCAGATGGCATTAATCCTTTTGGGGAGCAGAGCAGCAACCATAGCACCTGGCCTGTGACTCTATGTTTGTATAACCTTCCTCCTTGGTTGTGCATGAAGCGGAAGTTCATTATGATGCCAGTGCTCATCCAAGGCACTAAGCAACCCGGCAACGACATTGATGTGTACCTAAGGCCATTAGTTGAAGAACTCTTACAACTGTGGAATGGAACAGGTGTACGTGCGTGGGATGAGCACATGGGGGAAGAATTTGAACTAAAGGCGTTGCTGTTCATGACCATCAATCATTGGCCTGCTCTCAGTAACCTTTCAGGACAGACAAACAAGGGATATCGCGCATGCATGCACTGTTTGGACGATACCGACAGTATATATTTGGCTAATTGTAAGAAGAATGTGTACCTGGGACATCGTCGATTTCTTCCGAGCAGGCATCCCGTAAGAAAGAAAGGCAAGCATTTCAAAGGTGAGGCGGATCACCGGACGAAGCCTCGCCACCGTACTGGTGCTGATGTACATGATATGGTCAAGGATTTGAAGGTGGTCTTTGGAAAGGGTCCTGGTGGACAACCTGTTCCGAATGACGCTGACGGACGCGCACCCATGTGGAAGAAGAAATCTATATTTTGGGACCTGCCCTATTGGAAAGACCTAGAGGTCCGCTCCGCAATCGACGTGATGCACGTGACGAAGAATCTTTGTGTGACCCTGCTTGGCTTCTTGGGCGTGTATGGGAAGACAAAAGATACACCTGAGGCACGGGAGGACCAGCAACGTATGCACGGAAAAGACGCATACATCAGGGTCATGCAAGCTACGCTCTTACCAAAGAAGAGAAGGAAATCTTCTTTGAATGCCTGCTTAGTATTAAGGTACCGTCTGGCTTCTCGTCGAATATAAAGGGAATAATAAACATGGCAGAGAAAAAGTTCCAGAACCTAAAGTCTCATGACTGCCACGTGATTATGACGCAACTGCTTCCGGTTGCATTGAGGGGGCTTCTACCGGAAAACGTTCGATTAGCCATTGTGAAGCTATGTGCATTTCTCAATGCAACCTCTCAGAAGGTAATCGATCCAGAAATCATACCAAGGTTACAGAATGATTTGGTGCAATGTCTTGTCAGTTTCGAGTTGGTGTTCCCACCATCCTTCTTCAACATCATGACGCACGTCCTAGTTCACCTATGCGAAGAGATTAACGTTTTGGGTCCTGTATTTCTACACAATATGTTCCCCTTTGAGAGGTTCATGGGAGTCTTAAAGAAATATGTTCATAACCGTGCTAGGCCAGAAGGAAGCATCTCCAAGGTCCATGAAACTGAGGAGGTCATTGAGTTTTGTATTGACTTTATTCCTGACCTTAAGCCGATTGGTGTTCCTGAATCGCGGCATAAGGGTAGACTGGATGGAAAAGGCACGCTAGGAGGGGAACAAATAATATGTATGGACGGACATTCTCTCACTGAAGCACACTACACAGTTCTACAGAATTCCGCCTTGGTGGCTCCGTATATGGATGAACACAAGAATTTGCTACGCTCCAAACACCCGGAGCGGTCTGATGACTGGATTACACGTGAACAAACCAGGAGTTTCGCCAGCTGGTTGCAGACACGTACCATGCATGACACCTCTATTGAAGATGACATGTACTTGCTGTCCCAGTTACCATCTTCGAATATAATGACTTTCAAAGGGTATGAGATAAATGGTAATACATTTTACACGATCGCCCAAGATAAGAAGAGCACCAACCAAAATAGTGGTGTCCGCTTTGTTGGAAATATGCCCTAGAGGCAATAATAAATTATGTTATTATTATATTTCCTTGTTCATGATAATTGTTTATTATCCATGCTAGAATTGTATTGATAGGAAACTCAGATACATGTGTGGATACATAGACAACACCATGTCCCTAGTAAGCCTCTAGTTGACTAGCTCGTTGATCAATAGATGGTTACGGTTCCTGACCATGGACATTGGATGTCATTGATAACGGGATCACATCATTAGGAGAATGATGTGATGACAACAAGACCCAATCCTAAGCCTAGCACAGAATCCGTATTCGTATGCTAAAGCTTTTCTAATGTCAAGTATCATTTCCTTAGACCATGAGATTGTGAAACTCCCGGATACCGTAGGAGTGCTTTGGGTGTGCCAAACGTCACAACGTAACTGGGTGACTATAAAGGTGCACTACGGGTATCTCCGAAAGTGTCTATTGGGTTGGCACGAATCGAGACTGGGATTTGTCACTCTGTGTGACGGAGAGGTATCTCTGGGCCCACTCGGTAGGACATCATCATAATGTGCACAATGTGATCAAGGAGTTGATCATGGGATGATGTGTTATGGAACGAGTAAAGAGACTTGCCGGTAACGAGATTGAACAAGGTATCGGGATACCGACGATCGAATCTCGGGCAAGTATCGTACCGATAGACAAAGGGAATTCTATACGGGATTGATAATCCTTGACATCGTGGTCATCCGATGAGATCATCGTGGAACATGTGGGAGCCAACATGGGTATCCAGATCCCGCTGTTGGTTATTGACCGGAGAGTCATCTCGGTCATGTCTGCATGTCTCCCGAACCCGTAGGGTCTACACACTTAAGGTTCGGTGACGCTAGGGTTATAGAGATATTAGTATGCAGTAACCCGAAAGTTGTTCGGAGTCCCGGATGAGATCCCGGACGTCACGAGGAGTTCCGAAATGGTCCGGAGGTAAAGAATTATATATAGGAAGTGCTATTTCGGCCATCGGGACAAGTTTCGGGGTCACCGGTATTGTACCGGGACCACCGGAAGGGTCCCGGGGGTCCACCGGGTGGGGCCACCTACCCCGTGGGGCCACATGGGCTGTAGGGGTGTGCGCCTTGGCCTGTATGGTCCAAGGGCACCAGCCCCAAGAGGCCCATGCGCCAAGAGATAAGGAAAGGAAGAGTCCTAAAGGGGGAAGGCACCTCCGAGGTGCCTTGGGGAGGATGGACTCCTCCCTGGCCGCACCCTTCCTTGGAGGAAGGGCCAAGGCTGCCCCCCCCCTCTCCCTTGGCCCTATATATAGTGGGGGGAAGGGGAGGCAACCACCTAAGCCCTGGCGCCTCCCTCTCCCTCCCATGACACATCTCCCTCCTCCCGCAGCGCTTGGCGAAGCCCTGTTGGAATCCCGCTACTTCCACCACCACGCCGTCGTGCTGCTGGATCTCCATCAACCTCTCCTCCCCCTTGCTGGATCAAGAAGGAGGAGACGTCGCTGCTCCGTACGTGTGTTGAACGCGGAGGTGCCGTCCGTTCGGCGCTAGGATCATCGGTGATTTGGATCACGACGAGTACGACTCCATCAACCCCGTTCTCTTGAACGCTTCCGCGCGCGATCTACAAGGGTATGTAGATCACTCCTCCCTCGTTGCTAGATGACTCCATAGATGATCTTGGTGACACGTAGGAAAATTTTGAATTTATGCTACGTTCCCCAACAGTGGCATCATGAGCTAGGTCTATGCGTAGTTTCTATGCACGAGTAGAACACAAAGTAGTTGTGGCGTTGATTTTGTTCATATGCTTACGTTACAAGTCCAATTCTTGATTCGTGGCATTGTGGGATGAAGCGGGCCCGGACCGACTTACACGTACTCTTACGTGAGACTGGTTCCACCGACTGCCATGCACTAGTGGCATAAGGTGGCTAAGCGGTGTCTGTCTCTCCCACTTTAGGTCGGATCGGATTCAATGAAAAGGGTCCTTATGAAGGTAATAGCAATTGCATATCACGTTGTGTTTTTGCGTAGGTAAGAAACGTCTTGCTAGAAACCCATAGCAGCACGTAAACATGCAACAACAATTAGAGACGTCTAACTGTTTTTGCAGGGTATGCTATGTGATGTGATATGGCCAAAGGATGTGATGAATGATATATGTGATGTATTGAGATTGATCATGTTTTTGTAATAGGAATCACGACTTGCATGTCGATGAGTATGACAACCGGCAGGAGCCATAGGAGTTGTCTTAATTTATTTATGACCTGCATGTCAACATAAACGTCATGTAATTACTTTACTTTATTGCTAACCGTTAGCTGTAGTAGTAGAAGTAATAGTTGACGAGACAACTTCATGAAGACACGATGATAGAGATCATGATGATGGAGATCATGGTGTCATGCCGGTGACGATGATGATCATGGAGCCCCGAAGATGGAGATCAAGAGGAGCAAAGTGATGATGGCCATATCATGTCACTATTTGATTGCATGTGATGTTTATCATGTTTATGCATCTTGTTTACTTAGAACGATGGTAGTAAATAAGATGATCCCTCATAATAATTTCAAGAAAGTGTTCCCCCTAACTGTGCACCGTTGCGACAGTTCGTTGTTTCGAAGCACCCCATGATGATCGGGTGTTAGATTCTAACGTTCATATACAACGGGTGTAAGACAGATTTACACACGCGAAACACTTAGGTTGACTTGACGAGACTAGCATGTACAGACATGGCCTCGGAACACAAGAGACCGAAAGGTCGAGCATGAGTCGTATGGTAGATACGATCAACATGAAGATGTTCACCAATGATGACTAGTCCGTCTCACGTGATGATCGGACACGGCCTAGTTGACTGATCATGTAATCACTTAGATGACTAGAGGGATGTCTATCTGAGTGGAGTTCATAAGATGAACTTAATTATCCTGAACATAGTCGAAAGGTCTTCGCAAATTATGCCGTAGCTCGCGCTTCAGTTTTACTGTTTAGATATGTTCCTAGAGAAAATTTAGTTGAAAGTTGATAGTAGCAATTATGCGGACTAGGTCCGTAAACTGAGGATTGTCCTCATTGCTTCATAGAAGGATTATGTCCTTAATGCACCGCTCAGTGTGGCTGAACCTGAACGTTGTCTGTGGATGCGAACATCTGACATACACATTTTGATGACTACATGATACTTTAGTGCGTAATGCTAAATGGTTTGGAATTGAGGCACCGAAGACGGTTTTGAAACGTCGCGAAACATATGAGATGTTTCGAGGGCTGAAATTGGGATTTCAGGCTCGTGCCCACGTCAAG